>NC_057797.1:24272420-24305284 GCF_018294505.1 Triticum aestivum | reverse complement strand
CCTCGCCTCGCCTCTGTCGCCCCGCCTCGCCTCGCCTCTGTCGCCCCGCCTCGCCGTCGCCCCGCCTCGCCTGAGTCCACAAGGAGGAGAAGAAAAGAGAAAAGAAATTCCCCTGAGTCCACATTTATTTTTTAAATTTGTCAACATTTCAAAAAAATGAACATTTCAAAAAAGTGAACATTTTTAAAATTTATTAAACATAAAAAGTGCATAAAAATGGTATAAAAGAAAACATAAAAGTGCATAAAAGAAACGAGCGTTATCTATACTACTATTAAAAGTGGAGAGTGTTATCAGACGAGCAACATAAAAGTGCATAAAAAATGGTATAAAAGAAAACATAAAAAATGCCACCGTAAAAAATGCCACCGTAAAAAATGCCACAATAAGTGTGAAGGTGCCATGGCAATAAATCTAAATTTTGCCATGGCAAAAATAAGTGTGAAGGTGCCATGGAAAATAAGAGTAGAAATTGTCATGGCAAAAAAAGTTCAAAATTGCAACATTCTTCGAATGAAGATATGACATGACACTACCTTTTTTAATACATGCAGGAGTGACATATGGCGGACGACAGAACCGAGCCGCTTAGGGATCCGGAGGCTGAACGTTATTTAATGGGCATCATCAACAACGAGATTCCTTATGTGCCGGGCTCAGAAGATGAGCAACAAGAGGATGATGTAGTCTCTTCTTATCTGAACCTTGCCGGTGACGATGATCAAGAAGGTGAAGGAACGGACATTGTCGACGGAGGTCAACCGTCAACAACCGACGATCTCGAATTTCAAGTAGCAACAACCACCTCCGGCGAGGTATATATATACATTGAGAGCCTCTCGTGATACAAACTTACTGAAATGTGAATACATATGTATTAACGCGCGCGACTCTCTTTCTTTTTTTAGCCCTCCGGATCTGGATCGAGTACGACAAAGCATCGTGGCAAATCCAAGGCGATGAGAACAGGAGAAACATATGCCATTGAGTCTGTCAGTGAAACCGGCAAGCCCCTACAGCACACCTCAAAGTTTATCAACCAATGCGGAGTCGTTGTTAGAGACAACGTCTCGATCACCGTCCAGGAATGGAATGAGCCAAAGAAGGCACGTCTTGGTTTCAGTTTTGTCGACAAGAGAACGAAAAAGGATTGCTGGAGAAAGCTTATGGAACATTTCGTTCTACCTCCGGAATACAACAAAGTCGATGAATTCGGTAACGAGGTTCCGGGTGGACGTCAGAGGAGGAGGCTAGTTAAAGAGTTCGCTCTTCAGAAAATGGCCGATGCATTCCGGAACTTCAAGAAAAATTTAACCCGTGACTATGTCAACAAGGGCAAGACTCCGGATTTCAATGGACAACATGAGAAACTGAAAGATGATTGGCCAGAATTTGTGAGGCAAAAGCAATCGGACCATTTCAAGGAAATATCGAAAAAAATAAGGATAATGCGGGTAAGAAAAAGTACCATCATATTATGGGGCCAGGAGGATACCGCATTGCGGACCCTAGGTGGCAGAAGATGGAGGAGGACCTGAGGGTGCGAGGAATCCCTCTAGGTACAGAGGGATGGGACCCAAGGGCCAAAAGCTGGTGGTACGGGCATGGGGGGTCGCTAGACCCGGAGACAGGGGAGTGTGTTCACCGGCATCGACACTTTGCTCCGACCCAAGCCCTTATTGACGCAATGACCCAAGCTCAAGCGGGCTTGATCAAGTTCAACAGAGAGAAAGACGCACTGACTTTAGCCCTCGGGAATGATGAACACGGAGGACGTGTACGAGGCAAAGGCAAAGTTCCGTGGAAAGTAGGGTTTTCCCAGGACAATGACCCGTACGGTTACAAAAGCCGTAAGAGAAAGACGGACCGGGATGCAGATCTTATGACGAAGTTTGCATCGGAACTCCATGAGTTGAAGCAGACCGTGCATGTACTAATGAAAGAAAAATCGGCTGCAGGGCCGCATGAAGATCATGAAGCGGATCGCGGAAGCCAGCAGCGGAGAAGCAGCGTGGCTTCCACGGATGCCCCGCCTTGTGCTAGTGCACCGATGATCGAGATTCGTGCACCGGAGCCTCACTACCCCGTGGATGATGTAAAGGAGATGAAAGACTGTGATCTGCATTATCCCGTGGGGAACATTTCCATGAAGGTAGCTAGCGGCAGTGCTTTACCCTGTACACCTGGAGCACTCCACCACAACAATCCCATTGCATATGGCTATGCTCGTGTCACGGTGGAAGACATAGTCCAAGGGTTTGAGGACCTGGAGATTGACAAACCTACACCCGAAGGGGAGAGCAGACTTGGAGATGTCAAGCGCCAGTTCATTCTATGGAAAAAGAAGTACATAGTGTTTCCAGGCGAGGCGCCAAGGCTAGCAAGTCCACCCCCTTCCGATGGTGGTGGTGGTGGTGGCGGTGGTGGCGGTGGTGGTGGTCGTGGTGGTTCACCTACACCTCCTTCACGCCATTCGACGCCGTCCCCCGATCCACAACATCCGGCGGGTACGACGCCCCCCAATCCTCCTCCGGCGGGTACGGCGCCCCCCAATCCACCTCCGGCGGATAAGACGCCCCCCAATCCACCTCCGGCGAAGAAGCAGAAGCAGGCGGACAGCAAGGAAACCCGCTCCTGGACTATTAACCCGGACCCTTATGTACCTAAGACCACAAGGGTACCGGAGCCCTCACTGAAGCCTCTCCTCCCAAGGCCTGGGGAACGTAGTGAAGCTGACCTCACATTGGCCGCGTCTGCTGATTATGAGAAATGGAAGGCAGATATGAAGGCGAAAAAACAGCCTGAGCCCAAGTAAGTATTCACTGAGAAGGAAAAGAAGTGGGCCAAGGACTTTTTGACGACACCGTCCCAAGCCGAGCTGAATATGCCTGACGACTATGGACATGAACTTCGTAGGCAAGCAAAAATATTGAACGAGGAAGAAAGTAAAAAAAGCGGGAAACAAGTTGACCAGCTCGGGATGGAGAAGAAACAATCTATCCCCCAGCTCATAGTGAAAGCCGGTCCGGAAGAGGACCCCGAGATCATAGCAGCTGCGGCAGCACTTGGATTGACTGTAGCGGGTGCCATGCAACAAGCGTCCGAGATGGGTTTGACTCTTCGTGCCTGCTTAGACCTTGAGGATGCGCCTGTAGGTGAGATAGCATTCCAATATGTGCGGAAGGGGCCTCTCGTCGAGCCTGAGGAGGAAAATAGTCTACCACAACAAATGCGAAAGCTGCTACGTTGGTACAAGCAATTCATAACATATGCCGACAAAGAATATGTTTATGCGGATGTTACACATGAGCATCACATCAAACAGTACTATGTACAAGTTCATATGAGTGAATTGTTCCAGCTATTCAATCTGCGCGCCCTCGACAAATGTATGCTGAGTTGCTACGTTCTGTAAGTGTGATTTATTTCTACCTCATCTCGTTCTTCATTGCCTGCACTATATATATATATATATATATATATATATATATATATATATATATATATATATATTGTCCTAACTATATTGTTGCGTACGCTATATATTATGCAGAATGAAGATTTGGGAATGCAGAATAAAAAACATCCATGATGTTGGGTTCATTGACCCACATATCGTTAATGGACATGTGTTAGAACATTACCCCAACGACGTGGAGAAAGACCTGTACAAGTTTCTTAGAAAGCATCAACTCAAAAGTAATATTCTATTTCCTTACCATTTTGGGTGAGTGTTTCTCTCTTGTGCCCATTCTCTTTTGTTTACTCAATGCATGGTATGTCTAATCGATGAGTTATGCATGACTGTGCATGTAACGTGTCCACAGGTTCCACTGGATTCTGCTAAATATTGAACTTCACACCTCCACAGTTCTAATCAGCGACTCTAAGGATTCGGATCCAAAGCATTGGGCCGACATGAGAAAAATGCTGAAAAAGTAATTATTTTCAATCATTTGAGCTCTATATCGACCGGTCTCTTTCGTTCATTTCCTAATATCAACTAACTAATAACTCCCTTATTCATTTAATTTTCTTTGCCCTGTAGGGTTTGGAGACGGTTCTCAGAAGAAATTATCGGTGAATTCAAACATGAGCTAGAATTCAGAAAGTTAGTTAATGTGGATCAGCAGCCACCGGCGACCGATCTATGTGGATACTATGTTTGTGAGAACATCCGGAGAGAAACCACTGAGCGGAAGGAATCACCTAGCGTGCGGAACGCGAGGGATAACTTGCGGAGGAGGCTTAGTCCAGAAGCTCGCTTCCGACCAATTCAAGAAGAATTAGCAGGATTTTTAATGAGGGAAGTCATCGATCCTAAAGGACAACACTATACCGAGGACGAAGAAATTTATATGCATACCCGAGATTGAAACTTGTTCGAAGTTGTATATGGTCATCCATCCTAATTGTGTATGGAAACTTGTTTCGAAGTTGTATATGGTCACCCGAGATTGAATATATATTATATATTCCTCTTGAATTCTTCTTGTTTGAAATTTCATATGCATGTATATAGTAGCGTAGAATATGTGTACTGAAACTTCATCAAAAATAAAATAAAACACAAAATAAAATATAAAACAAATAAAACAATACAAATTAAAAAGAAACCAGGTTTAGGGGGGCTAAAACCCTAAACCTGCCGAGGAGGCCTTTAGTCCCGGCTGGCCACGAGAGCCGGGACTAAAGGTCCTCGGCCCCGACGAACCACGGGCGCCCACGTGGCGGGCCTTTAGTCCCGGTCAGCCACAAGAACCGGGACTAAAGACTTTTGTCGCGGTCCGGAAGAGCCGCGGCTAAAGGGGGGGGGGGTCTTTAGTCGCGACCATTTAGTCCCGGTTACACAGCCGGGGCTAAAGGCTGTTGCGAACCGGGACTAAAAGGCTTTTTTCTACCAGTGCATGGACATCCTGAACCCATGGGCATATGAACCCGCTTTTTTAAAATGCATCTTAAACGGATTTTAAAATGTCAAAAATAGGAATAAAATTTCACGCATACATCTTCCCAACATGTGTGCGCGGCATAATGTTTTGTGAAAAACTTATTTTTATTTCGCCACTGCAAAAAAAGACAAATTTCAGTCCTCTTAAATAGTGTTCCACGACACATTTTTTGTCAACGTTAATTTTTCATGATACTTTCTGTGCGCACATAGAATGTGAAGAAGTATCCATCAATTTTTTTCCAGAATTTTTCGGCAATTAGAAAGGAGTTTTTTTCAAAATGGGTTCATATGCCCATGAGTTGATCCATGCACTTCCGGGTGTACTTGCCCCTTCTGATCTACTACCTCCATGACAGAATATACAAAACGTCATATATTTTGGTATGGAGGTAGTAGAAGTGTTCACTTAACTGCTATTGTAGTAGATATGATTGCATTGCTCACATTACGACATACCTACTCTCTCCAGATTAAAAAATAGAAACTCACTCACTCCAGTACAGTAAATTGACGTTTTGGACAGCATGATAGCCATAATTGCAGCAGAGATTAGCTGTCCAGTAAATCTGACTGGAGGTAGTAAGACCTCCTCCAATGCACCTCATCTTAGGCTAGTTATAGTGGGAAGTAATTTAGACTAATGTCATGCATATGACATTAGTCTTTGTTACTATCTTCATAGTGCAAAGTAACATACAAGTATTATCATAGATGATAGCATTTATTACATTATAGACTCATTTTGCTTTGGGTTGCGTTATGTTACAGTAACATATTATGTTACTCCAAACACCTTTCTCCTCATTAACTCTATGCCACTTAAGCAAACCTGTCTTGAAATGCGCTATGTTACTTGCTAAGTTACTCCCACTATGACCAGCCTAAGATGAGGTGCTAAGCACATTAAAGAGCTAAGCAACTAAAGTCCCCAATGCAAAGGTGCTTAGTTTCCTGTAGCTTAGCATCATTCATTTAATGATTTAGAAACTAAAGTTATCCATGCATTGATGGAGTTCTTTCATTTAAGTGTTTTCCCTAGGTTCTCGCGCTTGGTATTGTTTCTTTCTGGGGTCACCACACCCATCTCTCTCCTCTTAATTACCTTGTCAAATCATCTGTTTTGCCTACATGACGGCCTTAGCATCTATACAAGGTGGAGCATCGAGAGGGTCCTAATAAATTATGCTCCTATTACTGGTTTCTTTCTGCCTTGGTACTGCTCAGTGATAAGACATTGAGAAAATCAAATTGATACTTGCAGGAAAATAAATTTTTTTTCTGCTGGATGCTGACTATTACTCCACTTGTGTGGATCGACTAGATAGATTGTTGTTGCACGTGGTCGGCCATGATCATCTACAGGAACGTACAGCTCGAGATCTATGGTCTCGCACTTGTCGCCTGCAAACCCCACTATTAGCTCCATCTTACTCCCTCCATTTCGGGTTTATTGTGCCCCCAAGATCAGACACCACGACCAAACCAGTAGGTTTGTGGAGAAGAAAGATTTAGATGATAAACCCAATGGAGAGGGTAAAAAAAGGTCAGCATCTCGAGAGCTGGAAGTGCTCCATGGTCGCGATCTCGAGAGGACAGAGGAGGATGGGCCACGTAGGCAGCGTGCATCGCGTGCTCGAATCTGCCAGAAGTAGGATTGGCCGTGTCAATTATATTAAACCTACGTACTGTCTCCAGTCAAGAGAACGTGACGTTTTGGACAGCATGGTAGCACTAACTGCAGCACAGTTTGTTTGTCCGGTAAATATGACTGGAGGTAGCAATACATTATGCGGTGTGGATTTTTTTTTGCAACAAACATAGTCTAGAAAATATGAAACTTCTTTGCAACAAACATAGTCTAGCATAATACTCATGTTCAAGTTTTGGGACAAAATGAGCTATGTCGTATTATGAGCGAAAAAACAGATATGCAGCTAAAAAAACCAGGAATAGTAGTGTTTATATAGTAGTACTTTATCCATTCCCTTATACAAGGACATTATGAAAAATACATTTTGCATCTATACAAGGTCACTAACAGTATCGAGGCAAAAATTAATAATGTTTTCTCGTACTAGCTACTTGTTTTGTTCCTTTATATAAGGTGCATTTGTTTTTTGATAAAAAAAATTAAACGTAAGGTGCATTTCTTCTAATTCCTCATAATTCCCTTGTTAGCCCTTCAGAAAAAAAAGGAAGTATCTGTCTCCCGATTGCCTATATCTCTCCTTGTAGCAAAAAAAAAAGAAACTATCTCTTTATCGATTGCATGTATCTGTTATTTTCCTTGACTAGCCGATTTACTTGCCACTAATTAAAAAAATTGTCAAGGGTAATTTCGTTCTAACCAGTCTATAATTACGTTCCTTGGTCACCGTGCCGAAAATAATATACCTCACATAAAGGAATGGAGGGAGTCCTTGTATGCATGTAGTCATAATGACACTGTGCTACTTCCTTCTCATTCCTTGCTTGCATGCATGCAGGTGTATTAATGATCCTAGATAAAGGAAAAGTTGGCTTGCAAAACAATCATTAAATTTTATCTTGGGGCCTGTAATTTGAGTTTGTGACCTTTTATAAGGGAACAGAGAGAGTATTGATTATGTTGCATTTTCCTCGGAATACGGCGTAAATCGTTGTTCTGAAACTCTTAACATGAGCATTGCTAGACCATATGTCTTGTTAAAAGGTTTCAATTTTTTTGACTATTTTTAATACTCCCTTCGTTCCAAAATATAGCGCGCCCGTGCTTTTCGAGGTTCAACTTTGACCATAAATTTAACCAACAAGACCGACTGCGGCGGGAGGAAAAATTATATAATTGAAAACTTCTTTTGAATACGAATTCACCGGTATAATTTTTGCTCCCGCCGTAGGCGGTCTCGTTGGTTAAATTTATAGTCAAAGTTGAAGCGTGGAAACCGAGGACGCACTATATTTTGAAACGGAGGGAGTATTTCTTTTCAATTCGGGTGTGCCTAGCTAGACCGAGGTTCCACGACCATTTTCGTAGATTATGCTCCTATTATTGGTTTCTGTCTGCCTTGATACGTACTGATGAGTGATAACACATTGAGAAATAACTTGATACTTGCGGAAAAATAAAATTTTGCTGCCCCATGCTGCTACTGACTATTACACCTGTATGGATGGACTAGATAAATAGTTGTGCATGTGGCAGGCCATGAACTACGGCTAGGGAGATCGTGGCGCACGTGAGCCAAGGCCTCAAGCGCGACTATATATTTCCGGCTGGAGCAGCATCTATACTCCAACACTTGCCTTGTATTGTTAATGCGTGTGGCTGCAGCGGGCACAGATTCAGATCATCATGCCCGCCACCGAAAATGCTGCCGGCGAGGCCTGGGACCGCCGACGTGAGCTGCAGGCGTTCGACGACACCAAGGCGGGCGTCAAGGGCCTCGTCGACGCCGGCGTCACGGCCCTCCCGCCCATCTTCCGCCACTCGCCGGAGTCCCTGGAGGGCATCACGTCCTCAAACCATGACGCCGCGGCCATCCCGACCGTCGACCTATCGGCCGCGCGGCGCGAGGACACGGTCGCCCTTGTGCGGCGCGCGGCCGCGACGGTGGGCTTCTTTCAGGTGGTCAACCACGGCGTGCCGGCTGAGCTCATGGCCGGCATGCTCGAGGCCGTGCGCCGGTTCAATGAGGGGCCCGCCGAGGCGAAGCAGGCCATCTACAGCAGGGACCAAGCTCGCAAGGTGCGTTTCGCCTCCAACTTCGACCTCTTCTCGTCGGCGGCGGCCAACTGGCGCGACACCCTCTTCTTCCACCTCGCTCCGGACCCGGCACCTTCCCAAGACCTGCCCGAGGCTGTGAGGTACGTAGTAATCCATACATGATCCATCATGCATGGATTTCTAGTTCATAATATACTCAATTATTTTGAAACAAAAAATATATGTAGGGACGTTGTCACCGAGTACGGCAAGGCGGTGACCAAGGTGGCGCTGTCCGTGCTGGAGCTGCTGTCGGAGTCCCTCGGCCTGAGCAGCGACCACCTGCGCGATATGGGCTGCGCGGAGAACCTCAACGCGGTGTGCCAATACTACCCGCCGTGCCCGGAGCCGTACCTCACCTGGGGCACAAAGAGGCACACCGACCCGGGGTTCCTCACCGTCCTCCTGCAGGACGGCATGGGCGGCCTTCAGGTGCTCGTCGACCGCAAGACCTGGGTGGACGTCCCTCCGGTGCCCGGCGCTTTCATCATCAACATCGGCGACCTTCTTCAGGCATGCATATCCACCATCCGTCTCCATCCATTTCGCTCGCTCGCTCGCTCTCTCTCTCTCTCGCTCTAAGTTGTACTAATATGTAACTCTGATGCTGTGCAGCTTGTCAGCAATGACCAGTTCAGGAGCGTGGAGCACCGGGTCCTGGCCAACAAGAGCAAAGACACGGCGAGGGTCTCCGTGGCGTCCTTCTTCAACACCGACATGGAGAGGTCGACGAGGCTGTATGGCCCCATCACCGACGGACGCAACCCCCCTATCTACAGGAGCGTCACGGCTCGGGACTTCATCGCGACGTTTAACCGCATCGGCCTCGATGGTCGCTCGCTCGACCACTACCGGTTGGACCAGGATACTCCTGCACATGCTGTGGAGGGGTCTGAATGAAGTGACATTTCCATTTCTTTATAATTTATTTGCAAGTTCAAGTTTAAGCATTTCCAAATAAGGGAACGTACTCTATTCCTCCAACCAAATAAGTGCCATAACTGTTGACAAAACTCTCTCACTCAACCAAAGTATGAGCAGCATCGCAAAAGTGAGAAGCTGTTGGAAAGATGCCCTGGAGGCAATAATGAAGTTGTTAAATATTATTCTATTGTCCACATTATCGATTTAGCTTACATTTTATACTATATATGTGCATAAGTTCTTGAATATGTGATTCTAGAGGAAAACCTGCATGCATATATGAAATGGTAGACACCATAAGGATCCCTAGTCAGGCCTCCAGATAAGCTCATGTTTGTTGACGATCAAGTTTTCCAAATCATTGACACCAGAGTACCGGATGAATATTTTCAGTCACCAAACGTTATACACTAACTGGGTAATCATAAAGGTAACTTTTAGGTATTCCAAAAATTATAACCTGGTGCTAGATAAGTCAAGACTAAGATTTACCCCTCGGCAATGAAGGGATACACTCTGGGCCCTCTTTTTTTTTTTTTGAGGAAAGGCCATCATGGCTAGCTTTATTATGATCAAATAATAGATACATCGTCTACGAGCTTGCTGACCAAAACGTCAGGTGGCTCGTGCAACCAAGAAGAAGAGATCTTATTACAATAACTATGATTCGCTAGCACATGAGCTGCTTGATTAGCAGACCGATAACAATGTTTATAGACGACCTTTCCTATAGCCGTAGCCGTATCCACACACTCCGCAAAGATTGCCGTCGCTGCATCCCACCATCTGGATTGTCCAGTACAAAAGTTGATCACCTGCATAGAATCAGACTCCGCCTCAAGGCGATTGTATCCGAGAGAATTAGCTAGCTCAAGTCCATCTTTCATGGCCATCGCTTCGGTTGTGACTACGTCAGCTGCAAAAGGGACAAACCTGCATTTGGCAGCAATAAAATTACCATATGCATCTCTCAGAATAGCTGAGATCGCTCCCATTCCCTCTTCCTCATAGAACACTGCGTCCACATTTAATTTCACAAATTTTGGATCAGGTTTACTCCATTTTCTGTCTTGTGTTCCACTTGGCTTAGAGAAGGCTTTGTGATAATTGCTTGCAATCGCTAACACTGATATGGGCCAACGGATAATCGGAGGGATTGTCTCATTATGCGTAATGCGTCGCCTGATCCACCACAAATACCAGCAAGCCACTGCCACAACCTGCTTAAAGTTCAGAGTTGGTTCGAGCACCATTGGGATATCCGACAAGTTCAGCAAAAACTCCAAAACCGCGGACCCTGATCTGTCCACTACTGTTGCCTGGTTAATTACTTCAGTTAGCCGCAAGCGCTGCCACATCTCCTTTGCATGGGTGCATGTGAATAGCAAATGATGTAGGTCTTCTGCTCCTTGATGGCAAATCGGACAGGCTCCATCACTACCAATATGTCTGTTCATTAGTATGGATTTCAGTGGAATAATTCCGTGCAATACCCTCCAGCAAAAAAATCTAAACTTTGCGTGGAATATTTAGTTTCCATAGTATTCTCCATACGGCCGGAGGATTAGAGCCAGTTGCTCCTGAAATTCCATTTGCCTGAGACCTAAAAGTATGCATCCACTGTAATCTGTACGCCGTTCGGACAGAGAAGATTCTTGTTCTATTCACATGCCAAGCAACAAAGTCATCAAAGGCTTGGTGATTCAAGGGTATTTGCAATATCCTTCGCACATCCACAGGGTTGAAGATGCTTCTCAGTAGCTCCTCATCCCATGTGCCATTATTTGGGTCAATGAGATCACTTACCCGTGACATTAATGTTTGCCCACGAGGGGTAATTATCTTTCGATCCGAGCTGGAAGGTATCCATGGATCATCCCATATATTCACTGTATCACCAGAACCAATTCTCCAAATAAAACCTTTCTTGAAAGTCTCTAGCCCCTTCAGAATACTTTGCCATGTGAACGACGATCCTTGTTTAGGAGTAGCTTGAAGTAAGCTCCCATTTGGATAATATTTCGCTTTCAAAACACGAGCACATAGAGACTCTGGTTCAGTAATTAACCTCCAGCATTGTTTAGCAAGCATGGCTAAATTGAACGAATATAGATCACGAAATCCCATACCGCCTTCACTTTTAGGGAAGCACAATTTCCACCACGAGTACCAGTGCATTTTCCTATTCTCCTCATCGTCACCCCACCAAAATTGGGAAATAATATCTGTGATATCCTTACACACACCCTTAGGCAGGCAAAATACTGACATTGCAAAAACTGGTATTGCTTGGGCCACTGCCTTAAGTAGGATTTCCTTGCCCCCTGTGGACAACTGTTTTTCCATCCACCCAATTAACCTAGCTTTAATTATCTCCCAAAAGTGTTTAAAGCAATCACTCCTATCTTCCCCCACCATAGCAGGTAGACCAAGATACTTATCAGATAATGCTTCAGTATCAATGTGTAGGATTTGGCAAACTTCTGCTCTAGTTACCACAGTTGTGTTTGGGCTGAAAAAGATGCTTGATTTTGATAGACTCACCATCTGACCCGAACTTTGGCAATAGGTGTCTAGTACATGCTGTAAGGAAGTTGCATTAAGAACATCTGCTCCCATGAGAATTAGAGAATCATCAGCGAATAAAAGGTGTGATACTGACGGTGCATTTCTACACACTCTAATCCCATCCATGCCATCAACTTCTTCTTCATACTGCAACATACAAGATAGACCTTCCGCACAAAGAAGGAAGAGATAGGGAGAAAGGGGGTCCCCCTATCGAATGCCTCTATGCGTCACTACTAGAGATTAGGCTAATAACGACCGACAACTAAAAGTATTGGTTGTTATAAGTACGATGGGCTAGTCCCACGTTCAAACTAATCACGCGAAACTTCCCCAACGACGATCGATATCCCGGTCGTTAGTTTGGTGGTCGTTGTTGATTAAGTACATATATTTGTTATTTTTAGAGAGTAATTAGCATCCTTATCTGATGAGGGAGGGATAATAAGGTAAATAACAAACACATCTAAGTATTCCTAATTTCCTGGCGCGTCCCCTCTCAGATCGAGTCGCTCCCCTCGGGATGTTGCCGCCACCGCCATGATCGCCACCGCATGCCCAGTCTGCGCAATCTGCTATGAGCGCAGTACGAAGCAATGGCTAGAGTATTGCCCAGGCGCAGGAGGCAAGAAGGGCATGTTCCCCATCTGCAAGCAGGCCCGACCCGCCTCTTCAAGTCCACCGGCAAGTGCCCCACGCTGGCGTCCCCCTCCCCTCCTCGTCGCAGGACCTCGACCCAGATGCCCTCGCTGTCGAGGTCGTCCGAGTGGAGCAGAAGGCTTCATCCCTTGGTCGGGTGCTCGACGAGCAACGAATCGGATGCAGAGGCTCCACGCCGAGGTTAGTTTTGCTACCTCATCGGTCGGATCTAGGTCAGTGACGAGGTCAGTGCTGCTACAGCATCGGCCGTAGCTCATAGTGGGCTGTTGATTTTTTGAGTCGTTAGATGGTTCTTGGTTCAAGTCGTTAGATGGGAGGGGAAGGGGGCGGTGGATATGATGCGACAGTTGTCTAGGAAGGAGAAACAGCGCAGCTGTTGCTCAATGCGAAAACAGAGGTTGAATTCGGGTTGTAGTCTCTCGCATGCCATGAACAGGACAGATATTGGGGACGAGCAGTGTCGCGGCTTGCAAAGGCTGCCGTGTAGCAGGTAATTATAGCTAACTGAATTCTTCACTCGGCCATTCTTGTTTGAGATTTTTCGATTTGAAAGTGAAGATGCAAACATGTAGGTTTGTGGAGGTGATAGCGCCAGTTTTGTGGCACTAATCTAGGTACGTGCGTACACTTTTCAGCACAAAATTGGCATTTTTGGACTTGTCTGATATGAAAGTGAGGACAATGTGTTCGGCTGTTGATTATTTAACTTGTACATGATTGATAATTTTGGCTTGTGTGAACTGAAAAGAAGAGTTAACGAGTTTGATTTCAGAATGACCTCGTCCATGGATGGCCTATTGACTCCTACATCTGGAGGTGTGTCGATATAAGCATTGCCTAATTATTGAGCAGCAACATCTGAAAATATATCATGTGCAATATATTGTCATATATACGTAGTTGTATAAAAAAAATCTCTGTTGATTTAATTTGGCAGAATCCCGAAGAGCAGATTGCCATTGTAGACGCTCAGTACATGGTCCATCATGCAGTTCCCATGCTCCAGGGCAAGGTAATTGTAAGTTTTCTTGTAAGCTTATACGTCTCAAAAATCAATGTCTCCTTGTGTGCTCAGTTTTACATATGCGCATCAGTTAGAAGCTCCTAGCTATTTGCCTCCAGGGTGGCAAAGAAAAGCGAAGAGGCTGTTTTGAGGTGTGTATATCACTTATTCTTGAGCTGAATGGTAGTTTTTTAAGAAGAGGAGAATAATGTTCAGTGTTAATTTGTTGGCTATATGTATTAAAAGAATTAGTTGGTTATATAACAACAACCAAAAAAGCTCAATTTGTTTTGTTGAGAAATAAAACAACTCCAATTTTGCTCGAATTAGACAAGAAATATTCCAAGTAATCTGTTTAAAAAAATAGTTTGTCTTTGTTGCATATGGACTATAGAAGAATTCAAGTGCAAATTTGTTTCTTCATGCTATTATCCTTTGTGCTAGTTCTTTTATATGTACTGACTTATAAATCATTTATGTTTTTTGTAGAACGGATGGTCCACCGTTAAAGAAACATCACGAGGCATTGTACTCATTGCTGAAGGATGATAAGGACTTGTGATGGTGTCTCATGAGTGAAGAGAAAATATTTACTGGTTGTTACTCTATTTTTTTCGGTACAAATGAAACTGCAGTGGTTGTTCTAGACAGTGTTTTTGGTTAATAATTTCCCAATGGTATTTATCTCCAGATATGTAAGTGGGGAGTTAGAGCAAGAGATTTGCGAGGATCATCATTAAGTATGGCTGAATTGGTTTCTAAACTACAATCTTCTGAACAAGCGAGCCAAGTGCTTGAAGAAAAGTTTGTTGGAAGTGTCAGAAATTAAGCGTCTTGGGTCTGCTAGATAGTAAGTGATAATTCTCAAGGAAGCCAACATGATCAAGTAAGTTGTTCTCATACATTGATTTTATATGTTTTTGTACTTTGTGGCAATTTATTTACATGGACTGACTTTCATAAACTACTCAACATTTTGTAGGACTGATGGTCCACCATAATATTATAGAAGCATGAGGAGGCATTGTAATCGCTGATGAAAAATGATATCCATTCAAACAATGATGGTGTACCTTGATTGAAGATTAATAGATATTATCTTTAGTTATCTTGTTTTGTAGATAGGTACGATGAAGTACGTTGGGCATATAAGGAGTGCTTTTGTCTCAAATTTCTTAAAGGATATTTAATTATAGAATTTTATGTCAGAATATTGGCATTTCTATTAATAAAAGAGGCTATGATAATTTCAATTCATTTCTTTTGTTTCTACATTATTGAAATGTTGGATGTTGTATAAAATGTTCGTTGAACGGTATACTAAATATAAGTGGCTCTGGAGGATATCAAAGTGTTAAGAGTGGTCGGCAATGATAATTTGGCCAGCATGATAACAATATTAGCGACGACAAAGTGGTCGTTATTTTCATGGGGTTGACGACGACACACCATCCTGTCATTACAAGAATAACGAACACAAAAGGTATGTGGTCGTTATACTTTTAACGATGGAGCCTACTATGACCAGCAGATTGTGGTCGCTAATGACCTTTAACGACCACAATTTGACCTTCAACGACCACATATATCGTCGTTAAAAACCATTTTTCTAGTAGTGCGTTCTTCATAACAACTTTAAGATTCAATGTCAATTGATAGAGCAAAACAACACCATTGTGGGAAAATTCACTGGAGCTCCTGGCACGAATTAATTTCAGAAAAACTGAAATTTGGGGTTATGAAACCAAGGTGCCCAATCTACTCCAGTGTGAAGATTCATTAAAAAAATACCAGAAATTGTATCCGTGGCAAAGAAATCCAAACAGTTTTTCTCTCTGCAAAGGAATTTTTCTCCTTTTTTTACTAAGAATGTGTTTCCTGGTATTTTTTTACAAATTTTCACACGAGAATAAATTGGGCACCCAGATTTGAAATAATAAAAAAACAGGGTTTTCTGAAATTTTCACAGTTTTTTAACTTAATACTCATATAGAGGGGTACCTGGGGCACGCGAGTCCTCCAAATCCTCTCCCCACTATCGTGTGAGTGTACAAGTACTATTAAATAGCATGCTTTATACTATTGTTTTCTCACATGCACTTAGGTATATGATAGGAGATACTGTACATGAATGAGACATACAAAAATCAAACCTTTTTTTATCGCTCTGCAGAAGTTCAATACATTTACATATACATGTCCACAAACTCCTTTGACTATTGGGTTTAAATTTATTGGAATGTGGGCGATGGTCGCCCTTATGTCATGCTATTTGCTGGTTTTGTGGCATTGTGTGTTATCCTATTGGCTGGACTATCCAACGCTAATTTTGTGTGTTCATGCGTGTCGTCGGGGAGAAAATTGCGCAACAAGGCATTCCCTACTCCCACGTTAACTAGATTTCTCCATCCTCCCTTACCTAGGAGAGTCGTATAAGTACTGTGTCGAATCCGAGTGGTATGGAATTAGGGATGAGATTTTCCTCTCCGTCAAATGCATAATAATCGTTGGTACCAAAAATGAGAATCGCCACAAGATAGAGATTGTCAGACCTCAAACACAAGGACTGTGTACTCAAATTCTCCTTGAGGTCGATCCGTTCTGACGTTATTGGGAATTGCACGACCATGTATAGAAAAGCAGTATCCAGAAGGCTCCCTGAGAACTGGGATCCAATTAGCTATATAATATACGGCAGCCATATTGACCCGTTCGTCCAACCAATCAATTATGGCACCATTGTTCTGGTTTTCGAGGTTGAAGTCTTCATAATACCCTGGGACGGACCAATGTTGTCTGCAGAGGGAAATAATTTAGAAAACAAATTGGGTTGCTGATTGAATAATAAATCGATGTTTAGTGGCATACCCATCAGAAGAGGGGATCATCGCAAACAGTAGTACAACAGCAATAAAAGCCATGCCAAACTGCAATTCAGAGAAATCATCATCGTTTTTTGCTTTTCTCCAAAATCTCACAGCCACTAAATCAAAGACAAGGTGAAGGATATCATGCTGGACCTATCAACATGATGGTACCCTGAAGCTAGGTAGATATATAGACTTGCAGGTTTGCCAGATTGCATTTTCCCTACATTTCATCACACGTTTCTCCAAGACGGTACTGTGTTGACATGAAAATCATGTGATAGATCATGCATTGCTAGCATGGGTGAGTTGCCATCTGATGTGGTTTCATGCTGCAGCTTACATGTACTTATGGCCTTTGAAAACTTGTTCTAGGGGAACCAAACCAACTCGTAGCCATTACATGCAGTACAAGAATCTAGTGAAGTGTCAATATTCACACCTTATTTAATAAAATGCAGCAACTGTTTTTTGCACGCCAGTTACATATGGATGGGTGTAAGTCATGCAAACTGAATTGCTAACAGCCACAGCTTACTAATGGTAAACAACACCGCCATGCATGAAACATCACATGATAGTTCTCATATCAATCCTTTTGTATCTATCCTACGATAGAAAAGAGATAATGATATATCATACTTCAACAGCTCACCATGTGCAATTTTTCTTGGCAGAATACGTGCTACACACTAAGCATTATTTGAAATACAATAACTGGAGTAGGAATGTTGTACAAATGCATAAACGGTTGAACAAAAACAACTGAGCAAGCCACTAAAAACGTAAACAGTTTCCGCTTTCATCTTACCCGCACCTTTCAGAAGAAACTATGCTCGATAAATTGCTATAGTAACTGCGAGTGACATGAATGATTTCTTCACTTCAACCATAAACTACTTTTTGATTTATTTCCATGCCAGAATCTCTAACAAACAAGCATGGTCTAGCATTAACAAACAGGAACGAGAACGGAACATATGTTGGTTTTGGTCCCTAGATCAAATCACCCTAGGCGTATGTGCAAGCTAGCCTCAACCAAGCAACCAAGCAGGCAGCTGGATTGATGAACAGTAGCCACACACACGTACAAGTTTACGCCGAACGGAAAAACTGATCGATGGATTTTGTTGATAGCCACAGGGGCGTGTCGCTCCTGGGTCTCTCTTTTGGCTTTTCGTTGTCTTGGTGATTTACAGCGTGGGTTACATAGGTATATAAAGAAGCTAACCTGCCCCTATACAAAACCTATTCGGTGAATACTTGGAGTACTACTCGGACTGGTACATGTACGTGTGCTCGGACGTCGTGTTTATTCCTACATTCACCCCTCTAGACATGACGTCCTCGGCGCGACCTGAATCCCAAATGCGACGACTATTACTCATAGACTTCATCGTTGGCATTGCCTTTGTCATTCCTCGCAGCTTTTCAGGGACCGCCTTTATTGTCATCAACTCGTCCATAGCTTGACGCCAACGCTCCTTCTTGGTCGCTTCTTCAACTTTCACCTGTTCTCCGGTACTTGATAGACTGTCTTGTAGATCCGTGAGGGGATAGATTGTTGGCTTTTATAGGGCTAGCTTGTATTCAGCAGGACGTAATTGATGTACGCTTGTGAATCTAGCAAGCTGGCACCCAGGCAGCTTAATCGACCTTGGCGGAACTCACTCGCTTGGTGATAGGAAAAAAAAAACCCGGAACGAAATTGATTTTGGTGGTGCATAAGACTTGCACCTTTTCGTTATTTTTCTCTAGTATATAAAAGATACATGACCGACTTGTCACGTCCAACTTGTAGCCTAGACGGGCTACCAACACGACGCGACCCGGATTCGTGCAAGCACGTCTGGTTTACCATACATAAGATCTTTCCTAAACATAATCTATCTAGGACACTCGACCTATTACGCCTACAATTAGATTAACTAGGAAAGTGGTCCGCTCGATGCGCGGGCAATGCCTTTTAATCCTCTATCATATTTTACCATTAAACTTTTTATCTACTGTGAGATTACAAATATTCTAGAATCCATTTGAATATTTTAATTACCATTCATTACTTTTGTAATACATAAATATTAGTAATAATAAATCAAAACCTAATTAATAAGGATTAATGTAAATTTATCATTTCACACCCAGATGTAATAATATTTTATTAAAATTTTTTGAATGTACCAATGAAATAAATATTGGGGGTTAATTTTGTTAGACCTTTGAAAGAGATTAAATATCATTGATATTGTCTTATTATTGTGTTTCGTGTAGTCTTGAAATATGAAGAATTACAACTTTTACTTGGATTCTATTATATGTACACTTTAGAACATATGTCTCCTGCAAATTCATAGTCAAAATTCAGTATTACATTCACAAAGAAAAAACCCAGTACAACTCATGTGAACTACAATATATCGAAGAATATGATTCTTTTTTTTCGTCAATTACCATGATGGAGGTGATTCAGTGCAAGTAGTTATAATGAGGTCTTTGGTGCTCAACTACATACAAATTTATGTCTCATATATTCGTAAATATGATAATTAAATAGTGAACTTGCATTGTATTGCGGAACTATTATATGTTGTATAATAGAACATGCCGACATTGTGTGAGAAAACCGATGATGGTGCAGATACATAGTTTGTTTTCATGACAACATTTTGATTGATAGAGAAAAGGATGTGTTGCATGGACTTCTCTAGCTGATTGGATACTTTGGATGTCCCCATCGGTCGTTGCTGCCAGCCATTCTACCATGTTGCCATGAATTTTGGTGAAGGGTGAGATTAGCAAGATAGTAAAAATCAAGTGGCATGAGAATGTAACTACTTGAGACTGGAATTATATCATTCCAGGGTGAAATCTCCGGAGATGGCTACAACTTGTCCTTGCCGGCATAGGTGTAGATGCTCCTGTTACTGTTCCTGTGATGTCTTCTTCGACATCCATGTGTACGTACACCTGGTTCTCCAACCACTGTTTTGAACGGCTCACGTTCACAGGGAAGCTCCATCATCTGTTTGCTCCATAAATCTATATTACTCTGATCTTCCCTAGGTTTTATTTTTTTCTTTGTTTAGGATACGCTCATAGTAATGTGGATAACCAAGTTGTCTTCTACCCGAATGATATGTTTATAGATAGATAGACCTGCTAATAGCTACATGGTAATAGATAATATACCTAGGTTTGTAAGAGAAATCGATTTTCTTTCCCAGAATTATCTGTTCTGGTCAATTTTGAGTGGACCATTTAGAACTGGTGAATTTTGAGCTTTTGATTTCTTCGATTTCCTCTTTTCATTAGCATGTTAGGGAAAATTTGGCCCAAGTATCTGCATATTTAACAAAACATTATTTAAGCACAATTCCTTTTCATATGATTTAATTCATACGTGCATGGTTATATGGTTCTTTCGGATTACAATATGCACATAGCTATGATATATATCGAGGATTAATCTAACTCAACGTACATGCACACAGAAGGCGTCAAGCTCACCAGTTCCTTCAATGCAAAGCTAGCCATGCTAGCTGATTGATTTGGCCCAGGCTCAACACGCACGTATACACACATGAAGCAAAGAAATGGATTTCCCTCTTACATAACATAACCAAGCTAATGATTGATTTTCTCCCCGCCGGCCGGAAAGACAATGCAACACATGTACATGTACGTATGCACCTGATGGATGTATGTATGCAAAAATCTAAATGGATGATTTTTTTTTCTAACCTGGACACGTGATTTTCATTAGCTAGATAGACAGGTGTTTTTTTTTTTGACATGGACACGTGATTTTCTTTAGCTAGATGGATGGGTGTTTCTTTTTACCTGGATATATAAGGACTGGTGCATTTTTTACCTGGACACGTGATTTCTTTCGCTAGAGGACGGGCGTTTTTTTTACGTGGACACTTGATTTTCTTTTTACATGGACACGTGAGGGCGATTTTTTTATGTGGACATTTGATTTTTTTTTACGTGGACACTTGATTCTTTTAGCACATATGTACTTTTTACAATCATAGCAAAAGAGCCCGTGCGTTGCAACGGGAGAATGCAAGGCCTGAGAATCAGGCTCTCGAAGGCATAGATATTCTAATTGTGCAATATTATCAAACATGCCAAATATGTACCTTTAGGATCCTCGTACACGTCAGATTGCATTGCCGATTTTTGTTAACGTTTAACTCACTTTTCTTCTTCTTATTCCACCCATTATCTCTGTCCCCCAATTCAAGATTGTCGCTATAAGCAATGGCACATCCGACATGCAATACCGACGGGTATTGAGGAGGAAATATAGAAAATATATAAAAAAGAGCATTCTAAGGGCGATTGGAGTCGAGAAAGTCGATAAAATCCTGGAGATAAAATGTTACTTATGGTATAAAAAGAGTCATTTTGCTTCCGCTCGTTTGATTTTCAAAGACGTTTCGCCGTTCATCATCATGGTGGTGACATAACTCGACTCTGGTGCTTTTGCACCGGAAGAACAACCTGTTGGTCAGCGAGGGTTGCAGATGAGTATGGTCTCCTGTTTCCGGGAGTGGCGAGATAATAAATCTCATACCTGTGTATGATGAAGCTGGTGTGTGACCCGTCTTTGTCGAGAACTCGAGATAGAAGGTGAGGTTGTGTAGCTTTGTACATAATGTACACCTTACCGTTGCCGTCATCAGGGCCTAGATGCCGCCCCCATAGGCCTTGCCTTGTACCGCCTCTGACAATGCAATTTGTGGACGCTGCTTTCAAGTCCGTTCTCTTGCAGACTCTCACCACCATCGCTCGCTCGCAGAGGTCAGCGACATGTCCCTGACATGGAAAAGCATTACTACTTTATAAATAGGTAGTTCTGAGTCAATGGAAGAAAAAAGTTCCGAGTCAATGGAAGAAAAGCATTACTACAACAACGTTTGCCCGGCTCCGGCGAGGGAGGGGCGATGACAGCGGCGCGCTTTCGGCTCGCTTTTCAGTGCTTGTAGTCGTCGCTAGGTGGTCCACGGGTCTAGATATAATTTTTATTACTTCTAGTGTTCGTTGTATCATGGTTGATGATGTATGCATCCAATAAGCTATTACTTTGAGAAGAGTGTAGAATAGCGCTGCACCTTCTTGTTGGCCCAGCGCACAAATCTCTTAGTCGGTTCATCTGCAAAGCACCAGCCCGCCATGGATCCAGCATGTCAACTTCCAAAAGTCTGGCGTCATCCTGTTTGTCTTTCTTACCGTTGGCTTGCCTCGTACAGTTTTCCTTTTGTAGATAAATCACACCTAAATCCGTCAAAGCTAGCTTCTTCTAGAAAACAAATAAGTCCCAAAAAATACAGAGCATCAGCTCATGTGGTAGAGATGAATTGGTCTGGTGCCACCAACGAAACACAGAAGCAACACATCGCTAGAGAAACCGAGAGAGGGGAGCATGCATGGAAGTACGACAAAATTTAATCACCCGGGTTCACCTAAATTACCTCGAAAGTATGAATCAGTACAGTCCTAAGCGGAACTGGTGCATGTATCCATACGAAAAAAAAAAACACATCTATATTGAGCAGCTTCATGGATAATCAAAGACGTAGATGGCTACGCCTCAAGTATATCAATCTCACAAAATCCATAACAAATTTCCCAACTCTGTACTCGATCCAAAGAACCCGCACACTATCTATAGGAGTTGGCGCGCGCGAATCTATTTTTGCTGTCGGAGGAGGAAATCCGGCGGCAGCGGTCACGGCGACCGTGACGGCCACCATGGTCTCCGTGCTTTGCTCTGCAGGACTCCATTGGTGCATGTTGCTCCCTGGCATGGATTCCCCCATTGGCCACAAGAAAGAGGGATCAAGGCTGCCTTGGCTTGCCGCTTGCTCCGGGCATGGCCTGGTGAAGCGAGATGGGTAGATGTTCAGGAGGAGGCGACGGAGGATGCAGAGGACCACGTCGTCGGAATCACGGGAATAGCTGGAGTGTAGCAGACTGCAACCACCCGTACGCCATGTACATCAGGGGGCGGCGGTGGCGGCGAGAAGCCCTGAGCCTCGTAACCAAGCCGGCCGGCTCGTGTCCTGTGAGATCCGGACTGCGTCACGTCGCCGCTGCTTCCTTTTTTTCTATTTGTCACGCCGCCGCTGCTTCCGTCCAATGGTTCGTGTGAAACCCAGAAGCGACACGTGCGTGTCTGGCCGTATATTTACATATGAGCATAGAAAATTTACGGAATCCTGAGTCGTAACCTTTTCAGTCACGGTGTAGTCGATCGCTGGTTTTCCAAGTAACTTCCGGTTTTGCACGACGGAGGAGCGAGAAACGACATACAACAACGGACGGGTAGATGCACGAAAAACTATAGATACTACATGAATCACATGAATAGTACCACATCGGATGTAGAAAATAATATAGGTGAAAAAACTAAAAGCGTAAACTCGCGGGAAGAAGCGTATTGTGACGGTGAACCCACGGAGTCAATTCATGCTTTATTATTACTAGCACAAATGCCCGTGCGTTGCAACGGGAGTGTGGAAAAAAATATAGCGATGCAATATGGTTTGTGTGAAACGACGGGTGAGAAAAAAGGTGGAAGAAGAGGATTCGGAGGCACGCTACTCTAAACTTGTAAGGATGACTAACAAAATGATAAAAAACGGCACAAAACTTTTACTTAGGAACGGCATTCTGATGACCTCATCAGGTGATGCCAGAGTTGGTAAGTTCTGGTTTACGTCCATAATGGCACATATCTTGATTTGTGGCCAACGAAACAATTGGATAAGGGACAATGTCTAGATTTTTGACGGTATCTGGATTAGTATATTGGTGTGAGTAACTGGTAAATTTCTCATCGTTGAAATCTTCTTTCATTGAATGGATTCTAATCATTACAGGTACTTTGGTATATGAGCAGATACCATAGACCAACATATGCATATCACATTCGTTGTCAAGAGAAAATACGTGAAAAGGCACTATTTATTAATCTCACACATGATGGATCAAGAAACAAATTAACACAGGTTATTCGGCAGCTCCAATTAAGGGTTCGTAAAGAAACATCATTCAGGAATTTGGGGCCCATTTGTGGCAAGGAAAAAAATCTCCTTTGATCTTGGCCATCACACAATAGACTTACCACTCAACCGTGCGAACACAAAGGAATATTTATAAATTTTAAAACTAATCTAGTCGAGCTGGACCTAAGGGCCGCCCTACACGAGCTATATCATGCACCTATTTCATACACCGTCCCTCATAATCCAACTCGCTTTTAATTTATTTTTCAAAATGCATGAACATTCTTTTTAAAACACAAACATTTTCTTGAATCACATAACCTTTTTTAAATTGCAAACATCTTTTAACATGCAAACACTTTTAGAATTACATGAACACATTTTTAAAAAGGTTTTTTTAATGTCAACAATATTTCAACACATAAACTCTTTTTCGGAAAAAAACAATACAAAGATTTTAAAATGCAAGTGCACTTTTTGAAAAATCGCATTTTTTTCAGAAAGCACGAACACATTTTGAATTGCACAACCAGTTTTAAAAGCATGCAGACACTTTAAAATTATATAAGCAGATTTCAGAAGAAAAAAAATACGAACCACCAATTCTGTATCATGCACGTACATGTATGGCACACGACAGCCCAAACAATAAAGAAAGTCACGGGCTCTTCCCCACCGCGGCGCCCTTCTGCGCCCCTCTCTCCTTTTTCCCTTTTCTTCCTCCCGTTTCACATCTCTTTCTGAGACCCACCCCACAAAGAAACCGGCCATGGCCGCCCCAAGTTTATGCCAACCTCTGCCAGGATCCATCCATCTTCCTTCTTTTGAGATTTCAAATCAGGATCAGCTTCTTCGTCAATATTAATTTCTTTGCCCACCCTTTCCTATTGATCCCAACTGGTTTATTGATTTCAACTTGCAGCAGTATTTAAATTGGTTTATTTTAGTGTAAGGTAGCGAGGTGGGATTATGTAGCAGATGATCAAATCCTCTCTTTTGATCCTCTCTTTTGCACACGATCATTGGTTGGCTCTGTTGGGACGCCCACTTCCGCCGGCGTGTTCTATCATTTGCCCAATTCGTTTGATAGGCTAAGGCCCATGCAAGCTGGTCGAGGCATGTCGGGCTTCATCGGGACAGCGAGCGATGATTTTTTCTAGCGACGTATTAACGAATCGTTTTTTTTTTCACCTATAAGGATGGCAGTGCTGGATAATTAATTGTCACTTTATTAAAGGAAAGCGACGGTGAACCCGACGGAAGCAATGCGTGCTTTATTAGTAGGTAAAGACTAGTACAAATGCCCGTGCGTTGCACCGGGCGATAAAAATGGTAGAACTTGCTTGATGGGTCATTTTTCGCCATTTTTAATATCTAATTCTAATAAATGTTGAACATGGAAATTTCTTTTTTTAATAAACTTTAATATTTCATTAAAATGTAAACTCTATAAAATATATTTTTTGAAAAGAATGTATTTTTGTAGTAAAGAAGTGGTTTTTTTGGGCGAATTTTTAAGTGTTTTTAAAAATTACGAACATATTTTTTTGAAATATTTTTAAACTGTTTTTTGTGTTAACTTTTTGGGCATTTTTGTTTGGTAATTTTTACAGATAGTTGGTAGCTTGGTTGGGAAATTTATTTATTTACTATTTGGGCTTGGCCCAAACAAAATAGTTAAGGTGCATGGAAGGACCCACGAACTTATCTTCGTACCGCTGTGACCCCTAAAAGAAGATCTTCTTACTGTTGGGCCGTGAGGGCCCAACAATGTGTAATTGACCCTTTCTTTTGCTACATATCTAAAACTACCATCAGGGATGCAATTAAACTAATTGATAGTTGAAGAAAGAGCAGAATATATGAAACTTCAAGAATTATTCCAGCATCATGTCCAAGAATAATAACCAAGTTCAAGCCACCATGTTCAGGTATATATGTAGTCATCAACATGAAATTCTTTGGTTCAATCCAAATGCCATGTGTACATGAGCTAAATATACTTATACTGGTCTAGCACAGAAAGAAGTACATGATCGGCAATGGCAAAACCTGATACAGTATAGACTTGTATACCAAGGGAAACTGGAACAAAATGGTTTACAAAATGTACAAGTTTTACTCTCCAGACTATGCAGGCTATAAAAACAGAACACACTCAGGTGCCGGTTCTTCAAAATACAAAGTCGTAGTTGCATTTGTTCAGAACAAAGTATGAAGCATTCATAGCTTAGCCGCCTTCTGCTTCAGTTAAATAATACGTGCTAGCTTGCTTATGGATGTGCCCAGAAAATTCAGAGTGAACAACTCTGAACCTGACTCTGGCTAAAAGAACAAAATCATTGGCTTGATTTAACTTATTATGTGTTCTGCATTATGGACACTGTGACATCAGTAGCAACTTAGTGACATGTTTCAATTGGTAAATATAAGAAACTTAGTGACGACGCGTGTTATTTGAGGATGACAATTGTTCTCTCCCATACCCTTAATCAACTCATACACTCTGATATGTAAATTCAGGCCATATACATTCAGCTTCTACTACAAAAAGTTTGAACCTAGAAAACCTAGCAAGTACTATTACTTTTCAAGGACCAAAAACTTGAAAGAGGAATAACATAGAAGAAACGAAGAACAAACCTCTAGTGGAAGCATTACATGCATTTGTGAGTCCAAGCATAATATCTGCAAGAAATTAAGAAAATACAACATGCCTCCAAAATTCAGAGATCTCATGACAGGTGGACTGATGCCCAATATATCTTTAGATAAAGAGGGGAGTGAGATAAAGAATGTGCATGTTTCCCTAGGTAGTCTGATGATCCGAAGCAAATTATCCACAAGGAATAGAAAAAAAATCAGTAGAACATCCAACGACCAAATGGGCAAACAATAATATAACCTTGAAAAGGAATACCAACATCAGTAAATTTTACCACGAAACAATGGCAGTTCTCTGGCACTTCTTTCCTTGTACCCAAAATAATTCCAAAAATAACATACAACAAATTACAAAAATTCCAGAGAAGGTAATCTGATGTACTTTAGTCGTCGTATAGTGCTTCTACTTAGCCTAATAGGGGTAGCGCCACTAAAAAAACCAACAAATCAAATCAATCTTGCAAGCTTTTTCTTCACTGTAACTATTCCGCAAGACTGCTCAAATATAAGCTATTTAGAGGAGCACAACTATAGTACTGTGCGATATTTAGAAATCAGCTTGTGCGCTCAAGTGCAACTCAATTGCATACCAGTTTGGTGATGGCAACTAAATCTGAATTCCAAAAGCTTAAGTAACCTCAAAGTTGAGATATCGCTTCCTTGCAGCTATGTTTCCACTGACAAATCGACTTCCTGCTAATGGAGCAACCCAATGATTAGTGGTAACATAATTAAAATACTGCAGTGATACTTTCTTGTTGGTAAGAAACATAATTTCAGTGCTAGAGATAAATTATTTGTTTCAGCATGCTAGAGATAAATTCTTTGTTTCGGCAAGATCCTAAAAACAGCAGCAACAAATATTTGCAGCAGAATTATCACATATATACTGAAAACTATATGCTCAGAATTGGATGATGATATTCTGACGCATAGCAGCGAGGCCATATCTCGGCCTCACCATCTCAAAGCGACACATAAGACAAACAAAAAGGAAATCCAAATCACACTTGTTCCTACTATATATCTGCAGATCACAGACCATGGCTTCACAAGCTTCCGCCACTCTAGCACATATGCCCGTTCGAGGTTCAACTATCATTATTCTCTTGTGTACAATCAGGACAGAAGCAGCTTAATTTTTCTGACACTTGAATTCAAAAAAACTACTAAAACCAAATTCATGTTGCTATTTGGACGCACAAATACTTTGTATCAACTATGCATTGTGCATGGAAAACGGGAAATTACCTCTTGTTACAACCAGGAGCTTCAGGATTTACTTTGCTTGTTAATTCCACCGACTACATTGGTGTAGCTCTCTTCCATGCCAGGTCTATTCCTCAGCTGCTGCACGAGAATAAACAACAGTAAGCGATTTAGCCAATGTGAAGTCATCGTTTTACTTGCACCTATCTTAAATCGGAAGTGAAAAAGAAACTCAACTATGCACATTAGCAGAAATCATCGTCAACAAAGCCATAATGTACTGCCATGGGAAACAACACCAAATAAAGCATCATCAGTTCATATATGTAAGAAATAAATATGCTAGCAAGCAACAGTGCTGCTCACGAAACTGTAACCGTCGAGTCCCGCGAGATACATAACCATCGACCATTGTTTCGTCGCTTTGCTCGCACATCAGACATACACGCCTTTGCCCAAACATCAGGGAAAGGTTTGGGCGCTGTCATCCTTGAATCTAGGGACAACCAAAAATAACAGATCAATCTCCATGCCCAACATAATTTGCAAAATCAATTGAGTATTTCCTCTCTCGATCTCCTCGCTCTGCTCAACTACGGGAGCCGGCAGAGCCAGACAGGGGAACTTGTGTGCGCAAACGTCAACTCCATAGCAGGTCATGAGCCGGCGAGCAGCGCCCCGAGGAAGTGGAGATGGATGTACCAGGGAGAGGCAGCGGTATCTTTGCGCACAGCAGCATGAGGCAGTGGCGGAGATCCTGGGGGAGGCACGGAGGTGGCGAGGTCAGTCCTCGGCGGGTTCGCGCACAATTGGGTGTCCACCGGCGGGCAGCGCGCTCCTCGCGCCGCCGGACCTTCACCATTGACCACGCCTCCGGCCATCTCTCCTTCCTCTCCCTTCTCTCTCTCTTTTCTCCTGTCTCTCTCTCTCTCTCAAAATCTCCCTCCTCTTCTCCCACAGGTGGCAACCACCATGGATGGTGCTGCCCGAAGCTTTGCTCGCCTCCCATGGCGTGCCCCCACCTCCACTCCGGTCTCTCCTCGCCGGATCCGCCCCGCCGCACCCATTACCGTGCCCCTCGAGCTCCGTCCTCCTCCCATGGCGTGGCCCCGCCTCGACTCCGGCCTCCTCCTCGCCGGATCCGCCCCGCCGCGTCCATTGCTGTGCCCCTCGAGCTCCTACCTCCCCCCATTGCCTTCGCGTTGCCTGTGTCCCTGCCCTCGCTTGAGCGCCGTTGACTGCGCCGCCATCCACGGAAGGGGAGATCTCCGGCGGCGCGCTGCAGCTGTAGATAGGATCGGGAGGCAGTGCCGGTGTCCGGGCTGGGCTAATTTTTTTTCTTTTCTCTCCTCGTACCTGTTCGGGCTGACTTATGAGTATGACTGCGGGTTGAATACCAAAAACAGGAAGGACTATTTTGCAAAAACGCCGCGACGGTGAACCCGACAGATTCACACCGTGCTTTATTATTAATTAGGGAGAGACTAGCACAAATGCCCGTGCGTTGCAACGGGAAAATATAATCATATATTGCCTTAGAGCATCTCTAGCATACTCCGTATAATGCCCCGACCCGCAAAATAACCGTCAAAATACGGATCGGCACGAACAAAGCTGTCCGATCACGGATCTGCGCGAAAAAGATGTCCAGTCATACCCCGCAAACGCGTTGGACCCGTAAATATTTTTGCAGGACGCGGAAAAATTCCAACCCCAACCCGTGAAAGTGCAGGTTCCCCCTTGGTGCCAATATGAAGAACAGATCCTTCCAAGATTCACATGGTTTTTGAACCATCTATCATAGCCAAGAAGATTTGAATCGCAGAAAATGGGGCAGTACTAAGATGCAGATTTTTCAATAAATCATTGCACTGTAGTTTGAATCCCTGTGCAGAACGAAATTTATGTTCAATGAAATCCTATTAACCCAATGCCATAATCCAAGATAATCAACCGAATTGCATTATTGAACATGAGAACTTATTCTTGGAATATGTCAAAAAGGAGATCAGACTCCATCAAGAATAGGTTATTTAGAAAATAAATGACATATCAATTGCAATAAAAAAATCTCCAAGGCACGTTTGACATGTCAATTTGGCTGTCACAAATGCCAAATAAATTACAGACGATAAAGAAAACATCATGTAGCTAGAGAAAAATGGACTTGAAGGAACTACGTGACAGTAAATAGGAAAGAAGATAGTTTAGTCGGCAAGGCACATACAATCGCACCAACAGGAAAGAAATCCATCTCCATCGATCAAAGTTGTTCTTCTTCTGTCGAGATACGACGAGCGAGCTATCTTTGAAAGAGCTACTTGAGACTAAATAAGAAAGAAGATAGTTTAGTCGGCATACAATCGCAACAACGGGAAAGAAATCCATCTCCATCGATCAAAGTTCTTCTTCTTCTGTCGAGATACTACGAGCGAGCTATCTGTATGTAGTGGAGTACACATACAACGTAGTTAGTGCAGAGATGCCCTCATGCCCATCGTTTATCAATCGACTCAAAAGAAAAGGTTCTGACCAAGCAAGCATGAGAACCCCAACCTCTTAGTCCACAGAAGAGCTATATAGCCTACAACATATTCTTGCTACGCAGTGCGCCCCAAACACTGACCTTTTTCATCAGAGAATGAACTTGTACTCTGGTAAGAGATTAATCACATCCACAAGTGAGTTTTATTCCGTGGAATTCGATGGCAACCTGCTGCCTCGATTTGCAATAATTCAGTTTCTTGTAGACCTACCTTGTTGACTTATTGCTTAAAAGTATATTCTGCAATGTCAGAATAGCATCTGCCACGCAGGTATTTCTTCCTGTAGTACAAGAAACCATATGCCGGCGAGAAGCCAACTTCTTCAATCACTTTGACTAACTCATAAAAGCCGGCGAGAAGCCAACTTCTTCAATCACTTTGACTAACTCATAAAAGGAGATATCTTCTCTCTCCATGAATCCTTCTAGAACTCTATGTTGTTGATTCTCATCTTGATAGGACAGGCAAATTTTCCAGCTTTCCACAGCCATCTACAATGACATAGACGTAAGGAGCATCAGCACCAAACCAACCTTACAGTGGCATGAAGTGAAAAGAAGGTTGACATGTTATTGTAACGATCCAGGATTTATTCATACAGAAATGGAGGGAAATATATCAGCCTTGTGCACTTTGTATGTTCAGTGTTTGCAGAGTGTACGCACAAGCACCTTGAGCAGTTTACATGATGTACAATGAATTTCGGAGTATATGAACTTTTAAAAAATCAGTACTAATCAGAGTACAAGATCTGGGGGCCCCAATTTTGCATCACTGCTGCATATATCAATACTAATCAGAGTACTAAGAATCTCATAGTACTAACAGTATTGCAGAAGATGTATTATTAATTTCAGAGTGCAAGATCTAGTGCCCGGCCCCAACTCTTTATAAGTACTCCATACATCTTTCCTAATAGTAAAGCATGGACTGAGTGGATTATAGCCTAAAACCAGGAGATTAAAGACTGAAACGTTTAACCGTAAAGAAGGGGGAAAAAGGCAGCCAACATGTCACAAATATCTTCAAGAGATGCAGAATATACATGCCAATGCCAACATGCCACAAACTCTTCATCCGGATCCATTCGACATCTACCAAATTGTCAGTGGATGAGAAATTCAGGGTTTAATCTATTGCATGGAACCTCAGATGCATTCAACATCAAATGAAGTGTAATAATGGATCATAAAAATCACAAACATCCAGATCCATCCAGATCACAAACTCTGAATAAAAATGCCAACATGCCACAAACTCTTCATCCGGATCCATTCGACATCTACCAAATCGTCAGTGGATGAGAAATTCAGGGTTTAATCTATTGCATGGAACCTCAGATGCATTCAAAATCAAATGAAGTGTAATAATGGATCATAAAAATCACAAACATCCAGATCCATCCAGATCACAAACTCTGAATAAAATTGCATAGAAGCTAATTTAGGAATAGTAAGCTGTCGATGCTTATGTATTGAATAAAAGAACAGCTTCAGACAGAGAAATAAAGATAGAAACAGGGGCTACCATTGATTTCATTGGCTTTGTTATACATAATTTTCTCCTGTTTTGGGGTCAGATCAAGTGGTTTCCCGTAAAGCACAAAATCCAATACTTGAATTAGCAGCAATTATACAATGCAGAGCTAAAAAAAATTGCAACAAAAAAAGGGTGAGACATCAGAATAATAAAGACAACTAACAGAGCAGCTGCATACCACAGGCTGATACTTGTAAACATGTGGAAAAATTCAGAGAGGTTCACCTGAAATACGATTCCGGCAAGGAACGATCGCCTCTGCTCACAGAAGCTGCAGCTAGCCCGGAGTTGTCTCTGCGTTCACCTCCTCCATAGCTGCAAACATACCAATGAAGGATGAACCATTTTTTGTGCAGGGAGAGGCAGGAGGATGGACTGAATAAACCTTCCTCCTTCCAAAAACAGAAAGCCACCCAACCACATTAGCAAACATCCTTCCTTCCCTCCGTGAGGGCCCAACTTTCTTCTGCAAATTGAAGATGATAGCAGCAAGCTTGGACCTGCAAGTCCCCGACAGCGTACATGGATGGAGAACCGGAGAGGCAGGGCTCGGCGAGCAGGGTCGGGGCATAGAGCGCGGCGGTCGCAGCCAGAGCCTCCACGTCCGTGTCGCCGTAAGCCGAGGCCGGATTCGACGCGTTGATTCTGACGTTGCCGCGCCTCCCGCGCGTCCTCCTCCTCCTCCCGGCCGTTTCCCGCGGCGGCAAGCAGAGTGCTGAGCAGCTCGTCGTGGTGGGCGGCGCGGCGGCCGGTGGCCATGGCTGCTCCTGTAGAAGAAGGGGAGAGGCAATCCTTGTGTGAGGGAGAGAAACAGAGGGGAAGGAAACGGAGAAGAGGGACAACCATAAGAGGGGGCGAGAGGCGTGGAGGTCCGGCTATGGTCGACGGCGGCGCGGCGGCCGGTGGCGAGGCCGAGCGCGAAGGCAACGGGGCGGCGAGGGGTTCTGGATCGGGAGCTCCCCTCCCGATCTGGAGCTCGGGGGGCGCTGCGCGGGGGGAGAAGAGCCCGTGCGTCAGCCCACGAACGAAACGTTTTTTCACCGCAGACCACTTAAATTAGTACCGCGGGTTAATTACCAAAAACAGTAGGGACTTTTATGCAAAAAAGGCGCGACGGTGAACAGGTGTGCTTTATTATTAGGGAGAGATTATAAGGAAAGATTAGATGG
>NC_057797.1:24256979-24271838 GCF_018294505.1 Triticum aestivum | reverse complement strand
AATATTTACCAGATTGACGGCCAATATTTTCTAATTAATGTGGAATTTTGTAGCATATTTATCTTCCTCATTTATCTTCCTCCTGGTTTCTTTTATATTACTTTTAATATATGATTTTTTTTACGTGGACACTTGATTCTTTTAACACATATGTACGTTTAGAATTGTCACGTACAATCCTTAGAGGCCTATAACATTATATATGTTACATAGATCCAACAGTCTAAATAATGCTATTTTAAATATTTACCAGATTGACGGCCAATATTTTCTAATTAATGTGGAATTTTGTAGCATATTTATCTTCCTCCTGGTTTCTTTTATATTACTTTTAATATATAATAGATTACTACATTCACCACCTTAATCTGGTTGCCTTGTCTCCATTGCTTGCACTCCGACTCTATTCCTCATCTCGATGAACTTCTGTCCACCGAGGGACTTCGTGAGAATGTCGGCAAGCTGGTCCTTCCTGTTCACGTGCTGAACTTCGATCATCCCTTCCTCAATGCACTCCCGGATATGGTGGAATCGGGTATCTATGTGCTTTCTCCTCTCGTGATGAACCGGATTCTTGCAAAATGAGATTGCAGCTTGGTTGTCAATCTTCAATGACACCTTCTGCACCTCCCGCTTTGCAAGATCAGCTAGGAGTCTTCTCAGTCACACTGCTTGACAAGCCGCCGTGCTTGCCGCTATGTATTCTGTCTCGCATGAAGACAACGCAACCACCTTTTGCTTTTGAGAATTCCAGCTGATAGGACTTGGGCCAAGGTAGAATATCATACCCGTTGTGCTTTTCCGGTCATCCACATCACCTGCCATGTCGCTATCTGAGTATCCACGAAGGATCAAACCTTCATTTCCCTTTCTGTACGTGCAGCCAAGATTAATAGCGCCTTTCACATAGCGCAAGATTTGCTTGACTGCGCTCATGTGTTCGGTTGCCGGATTCTCCATGAAATGACTAACGATCCCGAATAAATAAGCCAAGTCAGGTCGGGTAGGCACCAAATATCTTCGGCAGCCCACAACGCTTCGATACATTGTGGTGTCCACCGGAGGATTTGAGCTATGCTTGCTCAACTTGTGGCATTGGTCCATTGGAGCTTGTGCCTCGTAGCAATCTGTCATGCCACACTTGTCTAATAACTTGACCGCATAAGCCGATTGACATAGGGAAATCTCCACGGAGCTTTGCTTCACTTCGATGCCCAAGTTATAGCTGAGTAATCCCAGATCGCTCATGCTAAACTTCTTCTTCATCTATGCCTTGAAACATTAAATTTCTTGCGCTCTATCTCCGCTGATAATCGGATCGTCGACATAAACTCCAACTAGCAGGTTTTATCCTTTGGAGTTCGTTGTGTAGACCGCGTGCTCGAGGGGGCATTTTTTGAACCCAAGCTAGACCAAACTTCAGTCTAACTTTGCGTTCCAAGCTCTGGGCGCTTGCTTCAGCCCGTAAATTGCCTTTCTTCTTGAGCTTGTAAACTTTCCCTTCTTCGCCTTTCTTCTCGTAGCCGAGGGGTTGTTCCACGTACACTTCTTCTTTCAGGTCGCCGTTGAGGAAAGCGAATTTCACATCCATATGATGAACCTTCCAATCCTCTTGTGCTGCCAAACCTAGGAGCACTCTCACCGTCTCGATTCGAGAAACCGGTGCAAACACCTCCTCATAGTCAACTCCTTGACGTTGCGCGTAGCCCTTTGCAAGGAGTCTTGCCTTGTACTTCACAATGGCACCATTTGTGTCCTTTTTTAACTTATAAACCCATTACAAACCTATGGCCTTTTGGTTAGGAGGTCGGGTTACCAAAGTCCATGTGCCATTGCTATCGATCGCCTTCATCTCCTCATCCATGGCGTGCATCCAACTTGAACTTTTGCTCGCCTTTACGAAGTTCGCCGGCTCCTCAACTCCGAGTAAACACAAATCGGAGTACTCGAGTGTAACTGGCTTTGCGTACTTGTATACTTTCTTGAGGGTCTTATAACGATGAGGCCCGGAAGAATCCGTTGTGGCTTGCGAAGGAGGCGAAACAAATTGTGTCGTCGTCGATGCACTTGAGGAAGACCGTTGAGTATTGGGCATGGTAGATGCCAGATCGTTGGCTTCCTCCTCGTCGTGACCGTGACCATCATCTTGATTGTCATCGTCACTATGCGCCTCGTTGTCGAGATCTCCGCCCGTGTCGTGCGCATCGTTGTCGCTATCACACCTTGCGACCCATGCGCGTCGTTGTCAGTGTTGGCACCATGGTAATCACTGCCATTGTGGTCACCTTGGTTGGGTGTCTTGCCAACCACCTGGACGTCTTCCCTTGCATCATCATCAGCTGGAAATTCAACTGTGAATATGTTACCATTTCGAGCATCGTCGGCTGCTGCGCTCCAATTCCATGCTTGGTTTTCTTCAAACACAACGTCGCGTGAAATTCGTAGACGCTTGGTTCGTGGATCGTAGAAGCGGTATGCCTTGGTGTCGGAACTCCTCTCGTATCCGATGAACACCATCTTGGTGCTACGACCGACAAGCTTAGAGAGACGCGGCTCCGCCGTCTTCACATGGGCCACGCACCCGAACGTCCGTAGATGAGACACATTCGGCTTCCGTACGTAAATTGCTTCATACAGAGTCTTGTCGATCACTGCCTTCGTTGGAGCCCGGTTGAGAAGATAGACGGCTGTCGAGACAGCTTCTCCCCAAAAGGTCCCTGGCAAGTTCTTGCTCTTGAGTAAACTTCTTGCCATGTCAACGACGGTTCGATTGCGCCTTTCAACAACCCCGTTCTGCTGTGGTGTATAAGGTGCCGTGATGAACCTCTTTATGCCAATCTTCTCGCAGTAGTCGTTGAACTCGTTCGACGTAAACTCTCTGCCATGATCTGTCCGTAGAGCGCGAACCTTCAGCTTGTGTTCCATCTCCGTTGCAGCCTTCAGCTTCTTAAACACTTCAAACGCCTCATCTTTTGATCGTAGGAGAACGACCCACATATATCTCAAGTAGTTATCTACCACTGGGAAGAAATACTTCTTTCCTCCATGAGTTGCTGGGGTGATAGGGCCACATAGATCACCATGGAGCAGCTCGAGTGCATCACTTGCATTATAGGTAGACTTAGCAAAGAACGGCCTGCGGTGCTGTTTTCCAACCAAGCACCCATCACATAGTCGATCAACATGGTCGATAAATGGCATCCCAGATACCATCACCATCTTCGACATCTTCTTCAAGGCGTAGAAGTTAACATGTCCAAATCTAGCATGCCATAACCATGAATCACCATCACTCTTGGCGAGCCAACACTCCAGTTGAGATTGATCAAGGTTGAAAATATAGAGCCTGTTAAGTGTGCGATTAACACGGGCTAGCACGTTCCGGAGGTTGTCGAACATCGTCATCACTCCGTTCTCAATATCCACCTTGCATCCATTCTCGTCAAGTTTCCCGACAGAGATGATGTTGTTGCGAAGCCTTGGGATGTAGTATACTCCAGTGAGTATCCGATGTTCTCTTGTGAGACCCTCGAAGAGGACAGAACCTTGCCCGCAAATCTCCACATTTGAACCATCGCCGAACTTGACCGAGCCTTGAACATCATTTCCAGCTCGAGGAACTTCTCCTTGCACCCCATTATGTGGTTACTGGCACCCGTGTCTAGATACCATCACACGTTCTGTATCCCGGATAACTTCGGTGTTACCTTTTTCTCATGAAGTAGCACCTTACGGTTTGGTTTCACAACCGCTATTTGGACGAGATCACAAACTTCAGCCATTAGAAGACCTGGACGTTCGTCTTCCTGCTTCGCCAAATTTGCCTTGATCTCCCGCTTGTTAGGCTCCGGACAATCCTTCGCAAAGTGACCCATCTCGCTGCAGTTATAGCACTTGACCTCGGACATATCCAAGTTCCGTGGCTTCCGCTCTTTAGATCGGTCTTCCTTACCACGACTTTGTGGCTTGCCTTTTCCTTTGCCTTTTCCAGTTTGTCCGCCGCGCTTCGCGTTGCTTGAGCCTTCACCACCGTCACGCCGTCCTTTGATACTTGGGGCCTCCCAATCTGCACGCGAGTACATGAGTTGGTCCCCACCTCCTCCTTTGCCTTTCCGACAGCCACGAGCATTCTCTTCCCATGTCCGCAAGCGTCCGATCGCCTCCGTTATGGTCATGTCGTCGATGTCGTAAAGCTGCTTGAGCGTGCCAATGATGTGTATGAGAACAAAGTGTGGACTTTGGTGGACTTGCCCAATGATCAGCAAGCCATTGAGAATAAATGGATCTTCAATAGGAAGACGGACGCTGATGGTAGTGTTACTATCTACAAAGCTCGACTTGTCATAAAAGGTTTTCGACAAGTTCAAGGAGTTGACTACAATGAGACTTTCTCACCCGTAGCGATGCTTGAGTCTATTTGAATCATGTTAGCAAAGGTCGCATTTTACGAAATCTAGCAAATGGATGTTAAAACTACATTCCTTAATGGATTTCTGAAAGAATAGTACTATATGATGCAACCAGAAGGTTTTGTCGATCCTAAAGGTGCTGACAAAGTGTGCAAGCTCCAGCGATCCATGTATGGACTAGTGCAAGCATCTCGGAGTTGGAATATACGCTTTGATAAGGTGATCAAAGCATATTGTTTTATACAGACTTACGGTGAAGCCTGTATTTACAAGAAAGTGAGTGGGAGCACTACAACATTTCTGATAAGTATATGTTGATCGGAAATGATGTAGAATTTTTCTGGAAAGCATATAGGATTGTTTAAAAGGAGTTTTTGAATAAAATACCTCAGTTAAGCTACTTACATATCGGGCATCAAGATTTATAAAGATAGCTCCAAACACTTGAAGACTTTCGATTAGTACATACCTTGATAAGATTTTGAAGTAGTTCAAAATGGATCAGTAAAAAAAGGAGTTCTTGCCTGATTGTAAGGTGTGAAGTTGAGTAAGACTCAAAACCCGACAACGGTAGAATATATAGAGAGAATGAAAGTCATTCCCTATGCCTCAGTCATAGGTTCTATAAAATATGCCATGCTGTGTACCAGACCTGTTGTGTGCCTTGCCATGAGTTTTACAAGGGGCTACATTAGTGATCCAGGAGTAGATCACTGGATAGCGGTCAAAATTATCCTTAGATACCTAAAGAGGACTAAGGAAATGTTTCTTGATTATGGAGTGATAAAGAGTCCGTCGTAAAGAGTTACGTTGATACAAGCTTTGACACCAATCCGGATAACTCTTAGTCTCGATCTGGATACATATTGAAAGTATGAGCAATTAGCTAGAGTAGCTCCATGCAGAGCATTGCAGATATAGAAATTTGCAAAATACATACGGATCTGAATGTGGCAGACCCGTTGACTAAACTTCTCTCACAAGCAAAACATGATCACACCTTAGTACTCTTTGGGTGTTAATCACATAGCGATGTGAACTAGATTATTGACTCTAATAAACCCTTTGGGTGTTGGCCACATGGCAATGTGAACTATGGGTGTTAATCACATAAAAATGTGAACTATTGGTGTAAAATCAGATGGCGGTGTGAACTACATTATTGACTCTAGTGCAAGTGGAAGACTGAAGGAAATATGCCCTAGAGGCAATAATAACGTTGTTATTTTATATTTCCATATATCATGATTAATGTTTATTATTCATGCTAGAATTGTATTAATCAAACACTTAATACATGTGTGGATACATAGACAAAACACCGTGTCCCTAGTAAGCCTCTACTAGACTAGCTCGTTAATCAAAGATGGTTAAGTTTCCTAACCATAGACATGTGTTGTCATTTGATGAACGGGGTCAGATCATTAGGAGAATGATTTGATCAACAAGACCCATCCATTAGCTTAGCATATTGATCGTTCAGTTTTATTGCTATTGCTTTCTTCATGTCTAATACATATTCCTCCGACTATGAGATTATGCAACTCCCGGATACCGGAGGAATGCCTTGTGTGCTATCAAACGTCACAACATAACTGGGTGATTATAAAGATGCTCTACAGGTATCTCCGGAGGTGTTTGTTGGGTTGGCATAGATCAATATTAGGATTTGTCACTCCGAGTATCGGAGAGGTATCTCTGGGCCCTCTCGGTAATGCACATCATAAGAAGCCTTGCAAGCAATGTGACTAATAAGTTAGTTGTGGGAAAATGCTTTACGGAACGAGTAAAGAGACTTTCCGGTAACGAGATTGAACTAGGTATGAAGATACCGACAATCGAATCTTGGGCAAGTAACATACCGATGGCAAAGAGAATAACGTATATTGTCATTATGGTACGACCGATAAAGATCTTCATAGAATATGTAGGAACCAATATGAGCATCCAAGTTCCGCTGTTGGTTATTGACCGGAGAGGTGTCTCGTTCATGTCTACATAGTTCTCGAACCCGTAGGGTCCGCACGCTTAACGTTCGATGACGATATTGCATTATATGAGTTATGTGATTTGGTGAACGAATGTTGTTCGAAGTCCCGGATGAGATCACAAACATGAAGAGGAGTCTCAAAATGGCCGAGAGGTAACGGTTGATATCTAGGACGATAGTATTCGTAAACCGGAAGTGTTCCGGAGGGTACTAGGTACGTATCGGGTCACCGGAAGGGGTTCCAGGCACCCCCGGCAAAAGATATGGGCCTTATGGGCGAAGAGGGGAAACGCACCAGACACAAAGGGGCTGGTGCGCCCCCCACCATATGGGCTGGCCAACTTGGAGAAGGAAAGGAAAAGGGAATATGATCCCCCCTTCCCTCTCTTCCCTACCTACTCCGAATAGGAAAAGGAAAGGGGGAGGCCGAATTGGGAGGACCCAAATAGGATTCCTCCTACTTGGGGCGCCCCATTGGCTGCCTCTACTCCCCTCCAACCTATATATATATGTCTGTGTGTGGGGGAGGGGGGGCACCGCTAGAACAGACACCAACAATTGATAGCACTATGCGGCGCCCCCCTCCACAGTTTATGCCTCCGGTCATATCTTTGCAGTGCTTAGGCGAAGCCCTGCGCGGATCACTTCACCATCACCGTCACCATGCCGTCGTGCTGACGGAACTCATCTACTCCCTCAACACTTTGCTGGATCAAGAGTTCGAGGGACGTCATCGAGCTGAACGTGTGCAGAACTCGGAGGTGTCGTACGTTCGGTGCTTGATCGGTCGGAACGAGAAGAAGTTCGACTACATTAACCGCATTGTCAAACGCTTCCGTTTTTGGTCTACGAGGGTATATGGACACACTCTCCCCCTCTCCTTGCTATGCATCTCCTAGATAGATCTTGCGTGAGCGTAGGAAATCTTTGAATTGCATGCTATGTTCCCCAACACTCCCCTATCCTGTCTAACCCTGTAACAGTTGATCGGCGGATTTAGGCCTTTGACTTTAACTGGACAGGGTTTTACCGATGGACCATTTCACCTGGTTGTGATAGACCAGCCCATCGGTACACCCTCGAACACGGTATGCGCCCAACCCAACACAAGATTCCCTCCGTGTCTGCCCAACATGGCCATTTCCCCACTCCGTGAGATGGCGGCAGCGACGTCCGTGAGGGGGGTCACACTACGGAGCTGCGTGCCGGGTGCTTGCACCTGTAACCAAATTTCCAGACGTGTGAGATTGCCCAGTGCAAGACCTGGCGGCATAGCTACCACCCCAAGTCCCCCGTCCCGTCTAACCCTGGTACACTTGACCGTCGCATCTAAGCATTTGACTTTCACCGGACGGGGTTTGACCGATGTTCCTTTTCACCTGGTGGTGATAGGCCAGCCCATAGGTACACCCCCAACATAGTCCGGGCCCAACGCACTGCAAGATTCCCTCCGTGTCTGCACAACATGGCCATTTCCCCACTCCGTGAGACTGCGGCAGCAACGTCCGTGAGGGGGGTTACACACCGGAGCCACGTGCCGGGTGCTTGCACCTGCCACCACACTTTCAGGCGTGTAAGAGGACCTAGCGCAAGACCTAACGGCATAGCTACCCCCAAGTCCCTCGTCCCGTCTAACCCTGACATAGTTGACCAACGGATCTAGGCCTTTGACTTTTCCTGGACAGGGTTTGACCAATTGACGTTTTCACCCGGTTGTGATAGGCCAGCCCATAGGTACACCACCGAACACGGTCCGGGCCCAACCCACCACAAGATTGCCTCCTTGTCGGCCTGACATGGCCATTTCCCCCCCTCCGTGCGACGGCGGCAACGATGTTCGTGAGGGGGGTCGCACTATAAAACTTTGTCAAAATAGATTTAATTATCAATTTTTTGTGATTTTAATAAAGTATAGGGACGTATATGCAAAAGAACATGAGGTCACATTACTAACATACTCCCTCCGTCCGCGAATAAGTGTACTTTTACCTTTTGTCTTAGGTCAAAGTTTTAAAAGTTTGACAAAATTTATAGGAAAAAGTACTAGCATTTATGACACTAAATTAGCATCACTAGATGTATTTTGAAATGTACTTTCATAATATATCAATTTGATGTCATATATGTTATTACTCTTTTGTATATAGTTGGTCAAAATTTTACAACTTTGACTTAATACAAAAGCTAGAAGTACACTTATTCGTGGACGGAGGGACTACTAGAAAAAAAATACAAACTACATATTCATAATCTACACAAAATTCTACACCAAATCGATGTATAATTTATGTATATTTTTGTTTAGATAAGGCACATTTAAGTTAATCAAATTTTAATATAGAAAAAAAGATAAAAATACAATTTTTTATTACAAAAAACAGATAATACAAAGCTGTGCCGACGGCCCTCTATGCCCCCGCGTCGATGAGGTGTGCCAACCGACATGGCTCGGTTTGATAACGCGGCACGTGCCGCGGATCGATGATGTAGGTCAAGCGTATGCCGACGTCCCCCGTTAGGGCATTATGTCCATTCCCTACAACCGCACTATGGTGCAGCATCCGTCGCGGCGCATCAGGCTCGCCGCGCTGCAGCAGGCCCATGGAGAAGGCCACCCACTGCAGGCAACACCATTCCTGTGCCTCCAGGCCATCTCCTGCTGCTGTCGCAGCGCTTGTTTTCTCTCTGCAAGCTCCTTGGGGGAGAGGACAGTTATGTAGGAGAAAGTCACGGGGGCTGTTGCAATGGTGTAGAATGCTCGCTGGTTATAGGCGGAGGAGGCATGGGGCGGCACAACCCTAGAGGAGAGAGGACAGATATAGGTAGGACTTGGTGGAGCGATTTGTTTCTTTAGAGAAGGAGGCTAAACCCCCGGCCTCTGCATCAATAGATGCATGCAGCCATCTTTATTAATTATTCCACAAAGGTCTCACAAAAACATACATCAATTCACCCGAAGCCACGACTCACACCTACAAACTCAATAATGTGGAGTGCTCTCACTCGCCATATCTAAAACCGGTGTCGTCGTCGATCCATCCACATAATGTATCGGGACCAACAGCTGGTGCAGCCTATCTAAAGCGCACACCGCATGCATACATTCTAGACGCTGTCATCTTCATCGTACCACTGACCCATCTCCAGGAGAGAGACCCGCATCATCCTTGCCAGACCAGACATCCGTCGACGCCACCACGGCACCGAACAGCACCACCGCCCTGCACTCGTCTGTCCAGACGCAAAGACTCTGGAAGATCCGTCGTGCGTAGCACCTACAAACCAGGCATGGCTCAGAGTAGCACCTGTCAGCCAAGCATGACTTGACAGCTCCACCGAAGCTCCGTCCAAGACGAAGCCGCTCCACCTCCTGCCTCTATGCTCCAGCGTTGCTCCATAAAAGATGCTCCCAAGAAAGAAACGACAGCGTAGTACCGTCATTGTCCGATCTGGAAGACCAAAACCTAGGTTTCTCCCAAAGCAGCATGAGTGGGTCGACAACAGTTACACAACGATGTCTTCATCAAGGTAACGGCGCAAAAACGCCACCATCGTCCGCTAACGGCTCGGTTTTCACCGGCAACTATGTCTTCCCGACTTGCAGCCGGAGCCAGAGGACGGATCTTCAGATCTGACCATCCAGCGTCAGGCTGACCACCTCCAACAGAGGAGATGGCCACCACCGCCGGCTGCACCGGCCAGATCATATCTGACCCAAGGCGCCGCCGACCAGACCACCATGGCCTCCACGCCTTTGCCGCCGATCCGACGCCCGATGGCGCGCCGACCGCAGCCGCCGCCCTTCCAGGTACAGGCCCGTGCCGTGCCTGCATCTGCCGCTGCCCGAGGCAGGGCCGACCACCGCGCCGCCGCAGCGTAAAGTGGACTGGCGGCCGAGCTCGCAAATGGAGAACAAGAGTTGGGTTTTTTTTATAATAAAAATTGTTGAGGGGGGACGTTAGGGCATTTGATCGATGGGGGAACGAGGTAACCAAACGAAACAAAACGACCTGCGTACTCCACTTTAATAGTAGAAAGACAATTGTATATTAATCCCTCCGTCGCATACTGTAAAAAACACTCTTATATTAGATCGAGGGAGTAGAGCACGAACAACACTTCACGGCCTCCGGTAACACGCGTGTTGGGCTTCCGGAGTCGTTGGGACGACTGGGTCGGTCTTGGGCTTTGCAGTGTCCTTGGGTGACGCCGGCTGGGTCGGTGTTGGTCCGTGACAGCTTTGCGCTCAGGGTTGTCCTTATTTGTTTTGCGTACGACTGTACCACGACTGTTACGTGGGAGAGGAGCGTGATCCTTTTTCCTTCGTCTGGAAAAAGGACGCGGGCGAGGAAGAAATTGACACGGCCGGCCGTTGGATGGGAGCACGGCCGGAGAAGGAGTTGGTTGAGGACTGCACTCAAATCAAACCGTTTAACCTACCCTTAACCATATCCACATCGGATATAACTTGGGGAAGGCGACGGGGAACCCCCTACTATATAAGCTCGGCCACCCACGCCCCAAACAAATCACAACCAACCTTCCTCAAGTCGTTTGCTCCCCCGAGCAATCGAGTTGTGTTTCCGGCGAGCGATCGATCTAGCTGAGCATCATGGTTTCCGCCCAAGTGGCCCGCAACATCGTCGGCATCATAGGCAATGTCATCTCCTTCGGCCTCTTCCTCTCCCCTGTGTAAGCCCACTCCTCCTCCTCTCGCCTAGTCTGTATCTGTATGTATACATATATGAAAGGTGGTTGCTAGGGCATGAATCTGAGGCTCGTTTTCTACTTGTACCTACGTACGCAGGCCGACGTTCTGGCGGATCTACAAGGCCAAGGACGTGGAGGAGTTCAAGCCGGACCCCTACCTGGCGACGCTCATGAACTGCCTGCTCTGGTTCTTTTACGGGCTCCCCATCGTCCACCCCAACAGCACCCTCGTCCTCACCATCAACGGCATCGGCCTCGTCATTGAGGGCGCCTACATCATCATCTTCATCATCTACGCGGCCAAGAACACAAGGGTACGTACGTGCAACCCTCCGAATGCCTCCTCATCCGTCCCACTGTCTCTTTTCGGCTTTAGTTTCTGTACAGAAGATCCTCCAGCCCCTAACCCACGCCATGTGCATGTGCTCTGCTGTGTGTGCAGTGGAAGATGCTCGGCGTGCTCGCCCTCGAGGCGGCGTTCATGGCTGTCGTGGTGGCCGGCGTGCTCCTCGGTGCCCACACCCATGAGAAGCGCTCCATGATCGTAGGCATCCTCTGCGTCATCTTCGGCTCCATCATGTACGCCTCCCCGCTCACCATCATGGTACGTACACCACCCCAACTTAAGGGTCGTCGACCCGTGAGCTTTGATAACCGCTTTAACTTGTTAGTTCTGGTGGCTAATTAATTAATCTGCGTTGTGCACGTGTGGTGTGGTAATTATGCGCTTTCAAGAAAAAAATACCTGCCTATAATTATTTTTAAAGTTCTAGCAGATGCTTTTGACAGACCTTAATTTGTTAAGTAGTACACCTTGTTTGTTGTTGATTCTGCTTGAAAATCTATGTCCATCTAAAAGATGTACCCACCTTTCATTTTTTAACGTTGGTGCCAAAACCCTGTTAAAAAAAGTCCGAACTGAGTTGTTCACCTCTCACGCACCCAAGTTCTTCTGCAGGGTGAATTACTAGCTCAGGCTAATTGTTTTTGCCAACTTAGGAGTGTACTAATACTAATATTACTCAAAAATTTAAGATGAAAGTAGTAATATTGTACTGCTATTTGCAGGGTAAAGTGATCAGGACCAAGAGTGTGGAGTACATGCCATTCTTCCTGTCGCTGGTGAACTTCCTCAATGGCTGCTGCTGGACGGGCTATGCGCTCATCAAGTTTGACATCTACATCACGGTATGTACATACACATACACATTGGAAATAAGAAGTCGCAAACCCAGCCAGACATTCACTCAAGAACTCCTCAGCGTGGATTGATCTAACTGTTATGTCCTCTTTAAATTCCTTGCAGATCCCCAATGCCCTCGGTACAATCTTCGGCCTCATCCAGCTGATCCTGTACTTTTACTACTACAGATTGACCCCCAAGAAAGGCAAAAATGTCGAACTGCCCACTGTCCTCACCAAAAACGCCATTACCAGCGGCGACGTCTCCGTCACCATCGAAAAATAAAGTTGGCTTCGTTTTTTAGCCCTAGTGATTTTGAGTAGTTAATACCGGATGATACTTCAACAAGTTGATGTTAATTAGTACTACTTCTTGTTAGCTATTAGAGTCTGAGATCGCCTTTAGTTTCATGAACCATTGTCGTCTGTCCGAGACTAATAGTGTTATTTCAAGTGTATATAAATACCAATCCAGCTGAGTTATCCCAGAGATGTATTATGACACCATGTTTGCTTTCCTGTTTTCAATCTGCTCTTACGTTTTGATACCATTGATTTTTTAATTACAGTGTGAGATGGCTTTGTTAAATTAAATTAAATTATTCAATATCCATGATGTGTTTGTATTATGTTTCGGGCAAGGACCTCTTTCGTTTTCTGTACAAAAACACCCAAAGGGCATCTTATTGGTGATGCAACTTGAACCCGGTGTAAGAGAAAAGGAGACAGACTTAACCTAATTACGGGTTTGGTTGGATGGCTCCTGCTCTTTTCCCGTGACGCTGCCTTGTTACCACATGGACAGGCAACGAGCAGCTCTGCAGCTTGGTCAAGTATGACGCTTTGAGTCGTCCCTGCTAGAGATATTTTTCTGAATCTTGTAATATGTTAATTGTTTGTCATATATATTTCAAAGTAGTGTGTTTGATCGCATGGTGTCTACTGTATATATAGACACACTTCTTTGTCAAGAAAAATGAGTTGAGTATAGGAAGAGCTCCGCTCAAATTAGATAGCCCACCAACTTGTGGCTATAACTAGTAAGACTCCAGCTCTTTCCCACAAATTCCTATTAAGGGAAATAAAGATAACATCCAACTTGAAGCAACATCCAAACTAGCAGCCCAGGCTAGCTAAACACATCAACTTTAGACTACATACTGTGTTTTAATATCCAAGAGCAAGGTTTTTTTATCAATTTATTTTCTTTGTATTTGAATGATCTCGAGTCATCTAGCGATAATTACTATATGAATCTTGACTACATACTGTATTTATTAATATCCAAGAGCAAGGTACAAATAAAACAGACTGGAAATTATATAATAAAGTGTCAGTATGCTTTACGCATATTAATTCTTATGTTATGTGAATTGTTTGAAATTTTGGGCCACATTTTGGTTTCCGCCCGAGGCCCCAAATTTCTGGAGATGGCCCTGCTAAACAGCCGCTGAATGCAGCCGAAGACCGATAGCCTTAAGTGAGTTAGTTTCTGGCCCCGCACAGCTCCAAACACTTCATTTGCCACCTGTTCAAAGAGCATTACTCCCCACTGCAACAGATTTTGTTTACCTCATTTCTCTATAAAGGAAACGAATAGTGAATCCAATATCCAATTAGTTTGATCACAACAACACATCATCCATCGGTTTTTTCTGTGTGTGCCTGAAACACCATCATTTCGCGTTTTCCAGATAATCCGCGGAACTGCAGCAACCACAACTAGCACTAATTTTCCGGTCACTCCAGGAAACTTGTTTATCCAGGATTCCTGCAGTTATTATATATCCATGGAAAGAAGAATAAAAGTGCATTTTGGCACATTCCAGGGTTGAAGTGAACATGTGAAAGCTTTTCCCAGGTTGACGAACTCGGTAAGATGACTAACATTGGTGATTTCAGCGGTATTCACTTTGGATACCCAGGAGTTGTCATGTAAAGTTTTGTGGGCCGAACAACACCTTTTCTTGCATATCTCGAAAATATGCGGTGCAATGTCTTTGGGCCTGGTCCCACCCAGCCATGCTGATTCCCAGAAAGAGGCATGAAGGCCATCACCAACCAACACCTTGGTGGTGGCCGCGAAGATATATTTATCATTCTCATCATATGGGTTTCCCAGATGAACCCAAGGCTTGACCGGATCCAACCACTCTGCCGAAAGCCAGCGGATTCTAAGAGCTGTAGCAAATTTGTCCAGAATCAAAATACCTAGGCCACCATGAACCTTGGACTTGCACACCTGCTCCCAATTGATCTTGCAATTGCCACCAGTGACCTTGTCACACCCAGCCCATAGGAAATCACGTCGAAGGGAATCAATCTTTTTCATGACCTCAACTGGAAGATTTAGCGCTGTCATGTAATAATGGCAAGGTTAAGGAGCCATTACCATTAAATAGCTGCTCCGGGCAGAGCGGTTCTAGTTAAATCGGTCGTCACGGCAAGGTTGAGGAGTCGTGACCATTAAAAACAGAAATGGCGAGAAGTGTCTCTTCAACATCTTCAGAGGGGTAACTCTCGGCAGGAGTCACTCCCATAAACTCATAAACTCCATGAACTCTTCCA
>NC_057797.1:24248405-24256527 GCF_018294505.1 Triticum aestivum | reverse complement strand
TCGCTGTCTTGGAGTTCTCCCGATGTTCGTGTTTGTTTGATGGATTTAGCTCAGAAAAAGCAAATCTTGAAACAGCCTGTCTCCAATTTGGTTGAATTCTCATTGATGGACTTTTTTTTGAGGTTTCTGCGGCCTTCATGCTGTGAAGACCCTTTGCACAAGCTAATGTGCTCAACTCTATGCAAGACTTGTCATTTCTGTGTGGCCTGCCTGATGGGATGGAGTCTTAGGCCAAATGCGTGATGAGCATCTTCGTCAGAGATTGGTCTGTCCAATAATATATATAATTGTAGATTATTTATCTCCATAACAAAGGTACTAGATTTCAGATTTGTCTGTGACTAAATTTCAGTTTGAGCAGTCCTCGGAACCGGTTTCGCTGGCCAGGCCCAGGCGTCTCGTGATTTGGCTACGCAACAAAACTTTTGGACCAAAATCCTTGATGTAAGTGTAGGGTCGCCTGCCGGAGGATTTGCTTCTACCTTGAACAACACTGCATCCAAACTGTTGATCGTCTGGCATATTCATTCATGGCTGCTGCTCATAAAATGTCTTGTACGTGCTCAACCTATGTAGCTTGGCCGTGGGGGAGCAGGGATAATGAAAGATAAACCTGTGAATGGTGAAAGCAGGCACTTCTTGGGCGACTAGATGTAATCACATGATGGCATCATTACGGATCGGGGTCGGGGGAGAGATCCGTGCAAGAGGATCGGTTCCGTTCACTTCCGCCGCTGGGTGTACTCAATGATGCGCCGCTGGGAATGTTCGTGTTCCTGTTCTGCAGCGCGCACGGCTATGGCGGCGAGGATGTGCGGCCGCGTGTGGCTCCTAGGGGGAGGGATGCATGTCATTTTGCTACGATGGCTGCAAAATTCTACTACCTCAGTACCAAATTATAGAACGTCTTACAATTTGGGACAGCGCAAGTAGTAGTTGTTGGATATGCAGTCGCATTGATGACCGTTGAGCATGATTAAACGTGAGAAAAACTGATTTCGGCCCATGACATGTTGGCAGATTTATACCCAGCTAATAAAACCCATGATTTTTGTCCTATGATTAACTACACAACACAGATCATAACTCATGTAGGAAAAAACAAAAGGGCTGTGTGAGTACTTAACTGTGCTTATATTTGAATCAAACGAGCCGAAACAGTAGCACCAAAGACGGTGCATTTCGAGCGGGATGACAATTCCTGCACAACAAGAGAGACCGATGCCATGCACCATTGTCATGCTCTTATTCAATTCCTGCACAATTCTGCGCCGCTACAAGAAAATAATAAAAAATCATAAAGTTGAAACCACCCATTGTCATGCTCTTATTCAATATGACATGCCTACAAGAAATAAGTATCTCAATTGTCACATCACAATATTAGAGTTAGTGTCACGGCACCAAGCTGAAAACTGAGTACTGGGAGGAAAGGAAGACATTATTATTTCACACATTACAACAGTTTCTTCAAAGCTTCAAGGATTGTCCCATGGGCAACAAGTAACATGGCAAGGCATCTTTTGCGGGGTACTACAATTAAGGAGAAGAATACATAAAACCAGCATGAACTGAACTGAAAAACATCTACTCATCATATGAGTTGGGAAGCACACCTCACTCCCTAAATCTAATACTTGGCTCTTTCTACCATAGTTAGCAACATTGAATCATTCAAATGATTTGTTCTCACTAAAACAGTGGCATAGCTTCCACACATCATTCTGACATATAAGGTCAAAAGCCGTAGTGAATTAGGTACACCATAGCCTTATGATAAACAGCAGATCAAACTTATAAAAGAGGTTTGTCCAAATCCTACCCATGAGATAAATACAGGTGGATTTCCAGGCTATGGCTACCAAGTTTCCATTTGGTAATAAAGTCCTGATAAACATTTTGATAACAAAAATGAAGACTACTTATACCGGACTGCAAAGTATCAAGCATGCATTATCTAAATTTCTTGGTTAATTCTTATCACACTAAAATCAATATGAACAGTCTCAACAGAAAGAGAAACTACAAGAGTCAAGGAAAAAATTATGCTAGAAGAGCAAAAGGTTCCAACTCAATGTGTACACCAGCAAAAGGTTCAAAAGGTTCTAAGATACTGATATAGTGCTATACCTTGAGGAGAAATTCATAAACATGACCATTTCTTCCCAGCTAAAAATGGGTAAAGGTACAAGGGGTCAGCAGGTTAAGCCATTCATTGTCATGCTCATATTGAATTTTGCATACCTACCAGAAATAAGTATCTAGAGTAACAAGCTTAAAGGTCTGTGCCAGCTCCATAGGAGTGGAAAGAAAGACATTATTATTTCACACATTACAATGAGAATTCAACAGTTTCTTCAAAGCTTAAAGGATTGTTCTTGGCAAGACCGTGGGCAACAAGCAACAAGGTGAGGCATCTTTTGCCGGATACTACAGTGAAGGAGAAGATAACTTAATAGTAGCATGAGTTGAACAGAAACACATCTACTTATCATATGACTTTGGGACACCTCACTCCATATAATCATATGCTCAGCTCTTTCTACCATAGTTACAACTTTGAAACTATAAGAGTCGAGGAAAAAATATGCTAAAAGAGCACAGGCTTCCAACTCAATATGTACAACAGCACAAGGATTATTATACTAAGATACTGAGATAGTGCTATACATTAAGGAGAAATTCATAAACTTGAGAATTTTCCTGGGATCTAGATACACGACAAAATGTCAGATTTCATGAGCATCAATCCAATCATGAGTACCTAATTGTTGATGGTCTTATGAGCCAGTACAGCCAAAATAAGCGGGCTGCAAGAATAACAAAAGTTTGAAAAAGCGATATGGCTCTGAATGTGGTTTCGTTTCCTTTCCAGGAATGAAAGAAAACCCAATTCCATACTTGTTATATCAAAATAGAGCTAAGGATTCTCCCCAGACAAAGCAAGTCTAATGTACTTAACAACGACATTCAGCATATACTAATGCAGGCAGATAGACCATAATTTATAACAAGCAACAATTTCATCAGACATTGCACTATCCAGAATGCTAATTAAGCAAAATGACACATCCACATAAGAATGTCTAGATAGTATGCTTGCAAAAAGAGGCAAAACTAAGATGATACAACCACCCGCGTTTGTTTGTGAGTCTCATTTCCGCCTTAGGTAACAAAGGGGAGCCGCTTGAGCCTCCGGAGGAGGTGCCGCCAGTGCATGGAGGAGGCTGGTCCGGGGCGTTGCTCTCCTGCAGTGCCCGCTTGGCCAGGACAACCTCGACGGCCTGCTTCGCTGTGTAGTCGAGCTTGGTATTGAAGTCCTTCTCAAGATTAGCGATTTTCTTCTGGAACAGGGCATCTGCTGCCTTCAGGTTGTCATCTCTTGAGTGGGCGCTCACTATGTTCATCACCCCAAAAGCTACCACAGAAGCGCCCAGGAGGACGGTACATGCAACTTTCCATGGGTTCTTCACTTCTTCTTGATCTGTACAAGGCACTGGACGTGCTGCTTGTCCACCTTAATATCGCGTGCGGCTGATGGGACCGCAAGAGCCCGGATCTCGACAGATGAAGTGCCGCACCTGACCTGGAGATTGTTCAGCCCAGCCTGGACCTCCTTGTACTGATGGAACGAGGCCTTGTCCAGCTTCAGCTCGAGCGTCACCATCTTCTGATCGATCTCGACGAAGATGCGCGCGGTCTGCTTCTGGTGGTCGACCTCGAGGCGGGCGACGCGCTCCTCGAGCTGGCGGCCGGGATGCGACACCTCGAGGCCCTTGGCAGCGCCCGCCTCAAGGGAGCCGATGCGCTTCTCGAGCTCCGCGAGGCGCTGCTCCATCTTTGGGGAGGCGCCGGTGTGGTAGCCGCGGCGGCGGAGGAACGTTCCATGAAACGATAGCGGGTGGCGGCGGCGGGCGAGATGGTGGGAGCTGCGGTGGCGGTGGCGAGGTGGTGGGGGATGGTGGCGGTGGTGACGGCGAGGTGGCGGGGGATGGTGGCGGTGGCGAAGGCGAGGTGGCGGGGGATAGTGGCAGCGGCCATGGTGTGGACCGAAAGATATAGACCGGAGCACGGGGTCGGTCTGTCCACTGGGCGCCGGATGTGCCTAGAATTGGGCCCGTTTCTAGTTCCAACAATGTTCTAAATTACTACTCCCTCAGTCCCATAATATAAGACGCTTTTTAATATTAGTGTAGTGTCAAAAAAGTCTTACATTATGATACGAAGGGAGTATAGGTATTATTATAAATCAAGGTTTTATGAGTTTGACGAAGTATTTGTGGGAATAATCAGCATCTTCATATCGACTAAATACACCATGCAAACATACTTTATGATACGTCCAGTAACATTGATTATTATTATTTTTGAACAGGGAAAGGCACCCATAGTGCCAGCTTCATTCAACTCAGTAGCAGTGTGCAACATGAATTACTCCCTGGATGTTACAAGAAGACAGAGTGGAGATGGCAGGGGCAAGTTGAGTGAGAATGAGCTGAACTAAAACAACTAAATACTGGTCCTGTTGATCTGGTCAGAACCTGATGAGCTACATTGTGGGCTATGCCATTGATCTCTCTGGATATATGGAACACCTGCGATTGCAACTGTCGAGTGGTGTTGTAGAACTCTGCTATGAGCTTTCTAATCGACAAGGAATCGCATCAACCGAGACATTTTTGCTTGCTGCTACTTTAGCCAAAGAGAGATTATCAATGAGGAAGGTAGGTTGGCTAATTTGCAAAAGTTGAGTCACCCTCACAGCAAGTACAAGGGCATGTGCTTTTGCTTGTAATGGAGAGAAGGTGAGCTGGGTCGAGGCTTGAATTTGGACTTGCATGCTTGTTTGATCCTGCAAAAAATTAAGAAAGACACCAATACCCCGTGGCTGTTTGTCCTTGCGTTAGACCTGGGATCTTTGTGCATTTAAAAGAAGCGTAAAAAATAAATTTTTGCCACAGAAATAAGAAGATCCGTCCTAATAGTGTGTCCCTATAGCGGCAAAAGAGTGGACTTTGTAGTGTTTTGCTGGAGAGAAGAAGTCTTTGCATCATCAGGAGAGGCATCATTAAATTTACTGCTTTCATCCACCGCCACTGTAGCCATAAAAACCTGATGATGAGAAGAATTTTTTTCTACCAAAAAGGCAATCATTTCTTGATTTCCAAACGCACCATAAGAAATAAAAAATGTTGGGGAATGTAGTATTTCAAAAAATTTCCTACGATCACACAAGATCTATCTATTGATGCACAGCAACGAGCGGAGAGTGTGTGTCCACGTACCCTCGTAGACCGAAAGCGGAAGCCTTAAGTAACGCGGTTGATGTAGTCGAACGTCTTCGCGATCCAACCGATCATTTACCGAACGCACGACACCTCCGTGATCTGCACATGTTCAGCTGAGGCCGAGGGAGAGTTCTATCAGCACGACGGCGTGATGACGGTGATGATGAAGTTACCGACGCAAGGCTTCGCCTAAGCACTACAACAATATGACCGAGCTGGAAATCTATGGAGGGGGGTACCACACACGGCTAAGAATCAACTTGTGTGTCTATGGGGCGCCCCCTCCCCCGTATATAAAGGAGTGGAGGAGGGGAGGGCCGGCCCTCTCTATGGTGCGCCCAAGGGGGGGAGTCCTACTCCTAGTAGGAGTAAGTTTCCCCCCTTCCCTAGTTGGAGTAGGAGAAGACACTAGTAGAAAAGGGGTCAAATGTGAAGCACATTAGTGCCGGTTTGTAGTAGAACCGGCACTAATGTGCTCAATAGTCCCGGTTCGTGGCGGCGGTAAATAGTACCGGTTCGTGGCGAACCTTTAGTACCGGTTCATGCCACGAACCGGTACTAAAGAGGCTGTGGCAGCCTGCGGTCAGGCTATGGTCCCACCATCACCATTTAGTGTCGGTTCGTACCACGAACCGATACTAATGAGGTTATGGCAAGCTGTTTTTAGTCCCACCTCGCTCCCCTAACAAGGCTTTTACCACCTAAAATATGTTTATTCTCAGACTATCACAAGCACTTGGTCTTCATTGAACTCTATGTGTAGAATTTGTGGCCGCAATATGAGTCTTCACCGGTTTATAAATCCTTGAGGACTCATATTGACAATTTAGATTATACACAAAAAGATCATTGATGATCAAAGTATTTTTGATGTATAAGATCATATTGACAATTCAAACTGTAAAGAAATATAAGATCATGATCTAAATGCTCTTATATTTTTTGCGTTCAGTATGCTCCATTCAAAGCGACGCCATCAACTTTCAACCATTTCTGCCTTCATTTGCTATTTTTATGCATTTAATGATTTGTTTTGAGAACTAAATGACCTGAAAATTGAAAAACACTACAAATGAACTCTGAAAAAGTTGAAACTTGGCATGGTATCATCATTTCACCCACATAGATTGTTCAAAAAAGTAGAGAGGGTTACGGCAAAAACTGGATGCACTTCGTTTACAAACTGGAGAATCTCTTTCGAAGTATTCGGGTTTTTGACGAAATTAAAATCATCTGTTACAAAGGCATTTCATTTTTTAAACTTATTACAACTCCAGACTTTTTGTGCATTCAGTATGCACCATTCAAAGCGACGCCATTATCTTTTAACCATTTCTGCCTTCGTTTGATATTTTTCATGCATTTAATGATTTTTTTGAGCTAAATGACACTAAACTTTGTGCAGGCAGCGCACCACCTTTAGTACCGGTTGCTGGTTCCAACCGGTACTAAAGGGTGACTAGTACTACAGTTTCTTAGTCAGCTGTTTTTTAGTCCCACCTCGCCAAGTGAGAGGGACTAGGAGCGGTTTATAAGCCCTGAGTGTAGAGACGATGAAGAAGAGGCTCAATACTCATGTTGCTTAGCTTCAAGCCTTGAGGAATATGGTAGACTGCACGGAGCTATGTGCAGTGCAGTTTACACTATTCCGAAAGGCTTGAAGCTAATTAACGAGCATTGCACCTCTTTTTTTTATTTTTAATAACTTATTACACCTCCGGACTTCTTCTGTTATGGCAAAAACTAGTTGCACTTCGGCATTTCATTTTTTTAAACTTTGGTTATAACTCCAGACTTTGGCCATCAAGTTTTAACCATCAACTTGGCATGGTATATAAAAATAAATGAATAGAAGAAAATAAATAAAGCAGAAAAGAAAAAACTATAGCAGAAAAGAAAAAAACTATATAAAAAACTACTCAGAAATAAATAGAAGAAAATAAATATAGGAGAAAAGAAAAAACTACTCAGAAATAAATAGAAGAAAAAATAAAGCAGAAAAGAAAAAAACTATATTTGCTATTTTTCATTCGTTCACTGATTTGTTTAGAGAGCCAAATGACCGTGAAATTGAAAATCACTACAAAATGAGCTCTGAAAATGTTGAATTTTGACAAACTAGATAAAAAACTACTCACAAATAAATAGAAGAAAATAAATATAACAGAAAAGAAAAAACTATACAAAAAACTACGCAGAAATAAATAGAAGAAAATAAAGGAGAAAAGAAAAAACTATACAAAAAATTGGGGCGCTGCCCTGTGGGCCTGCTAGGCCACGGGCGTGCAATTACAGGCCCTAAAGGCCCAGCAGGCTCACAGGGCAGCGCGCAGAAGTTAGGCCTAGAAGCCTGCTATATATAGGAGTTCAAAGAGGCAGCCACTGCTGGGTTTATAAACCAGTGCGGCTGCCCTTCGTCCGGCGAGGTGGGACTAAACTTTGTGCAGAGCGGGTGGTAGCGCAAGGCCTTTATTACCGGTTGGTGGCTCCAACCCGAACTAAAGGTCGTGCTTTTAGTACCGGTTGGTGGCCCCAACCGGTACTAAAGGCCAACGGTTCCCGTCGCTTGGCCTGACGAAAATAGGCCTTTAGTACCGGTTGGAGCCACCAACCGGTACTAAAGGTCCACCCTATATATATAGCACTTACGAAATTTTCAGTTTCATCCCTCACTTTTCGTCTCTCCAACCGCGCGCGCCGCTCGATCCCGTCGTCGTCGTATCGCCGCCCGTCGCCCGTCGCCCGTCGTTGTCGCTGCCCCGAACGCCACCGCCGTCTGTCGTCGTCGCCACGGCGCCGCGCCCGGTACGTCTCTCCCGGCCGCAGCGTATGCC
>NC_057797.1:24247997-24248340 GCF_018294505.1 Triticum aestivum | reverse complement strand
ACACACACATACACACACATACACATACACATTTTTTACTAGTTGAATAATTAATATAACTAGTTTATTTTTAGTAAGAAAATAATCGAACTAATTTATTTAGGTATATATATGAGATTTGAACTAGTTGAATAATTAATATAACTAGTTAATTTTAGTAAGAAAATAATCGAACTAGTTTATTTAGGTATATGAGATTTGAACTAGTTGAATAATTAATATAACTAGTTTATTTTTAGTAAGAAAATTTAGGTATCTGAGATTTGATGATCTAATTAAAATATTATTTGTTAATGAGTTTTTCTGTTTATTTAATTTTTTATATATTTTTAGTTTATATAAA
>NC_057797.1:24237012-24247881 GCF_018294505.1 Triticum aestivum | reverse complement strand
GAAAATAATCGAACTAGTTTATTTAGGTATATGAGATTTGAACTAGTTGAATAATTAATATAACTACTTTATTTTTAGTAAGAAAATTGTCGAACTAGTTTATTTAGGTATATGAGAATTGAACTAGTTGAATAATTAATATAACTAGTTTATTTTTAGTAAGAAATTTAGGTATCTGAGATTTGATGATCTAATTATTATTTGTTAATGAGTTTTTCTGTTTATTTATTTTTTTATATATTTTTAGTTTATATAAATATTAGATTAATGTCGAGTGTTAGATGAATTAGATAGAAAAGTTAAATATATAGTAATGTCAATTGTTAGAGATGAATATAGTTAGATATATTAATGTCAAATGTTAGATGAATATATATTTGAATTAGCTAGATATTAATTAATGTTAGGTAGTAATAAGTGTTTAATGTTTCACCTATATGAACATCGGAAATGTCATCTGATGACGAAAAAGATTTCATTATGTGCGAACACTGTGAAGACCAGCGCGGCCTGTGCGACAGAAATTTCCTTGTTGATGGTAGGCACTTCAGCATCAAGCTGGATCAGACATTCGAAGTGGATACAGTAAGTCACAACGGCAATTATTATTTGAATACAAAACTTATGTTTCATTTGCTTCAACTTATAATTTTAAATTTCCACTATTCTACTAGCGCATCCCCTGCCATGCAAGAATTTTTGTCTTGGATAAGATAGGTTTTAGTGCCATAGATGATATGGAGGTAAAGAGAGTTTACTTGAAGACCGAGCATGGGTATACTTTCAACGTCAAATTATACAATGGAGACACATACAGCCATTTTGAATGCAAAACTTGGCAAGCACTATGAAAGGCTTATGCATTTGAGCCTGATATGGTTATCACCTTTGATATTCGTCCGGAAGATGATATTGAAGGTAATAGAGACATGTGGGTCGATATGCAAACGCCTCCAGTTCTACCATTATGTGAGTTTTTCTCAACCATGCATGCATATGTTTATGTCTTTGATATTGTTTATTCAAAAATAGTTGACAACTAATTTGCATTGTCAGCTTATTTCGGTTCAAGCAAACATGTCCAGCGCTTGGTAGATAGGACCTACTACTGCCCCGGGGCTGAACTAAACTGCGAGGAGATAAGTCATTATGTTTCATGGCTTGAGGATCTTCATACTGTCAAGACAAATTTTCTTCATGAACTTAGAAATGATAGTACTCAAAACGTGCGACCAATACTGATCGTATTGAACTACGGTCACATCTATAATCGAAAGATGGTAAGATTTTTACTATTTGTCCTTAGTGCATCTTTTGCATGCATTATTTTTGAAGCTAAACTTTCATTGCTCAGTATATTAATTACTATACGATGTTCTTCAACAGGGACTCCCGATGACAGTTGTGCCTCAGTGGATCGAGACAAAAGGTCGCATGTCAATGGTTAGCTTACGACCAAGATTTCCTACATTGCACATGAGTGCATTCAGGAGTTCTGAAAGTGAAGAATGCTTAATAGTGAATGATTGGAGCAAAATTGTTAACGATCGCAGAGAAGTACTAGGGGGCACCAAGGAGAAGCGCAACCCAAGATTAGGAGACAGATTCATCTGCATGCTCCAGTATGATGAATCAGGAGAGCTATACATGTTCTATGCTATTCTACCTGAGAGGGAGTAGCAGGAGTGATTTAGCTAGTTCATGCTCTTAGTACTTGTCCCCTCTCATGTCCGTATTGTCCTGAACTTAATTAATCTCAAATAGTTATTTGCTTGTGAACGCTTATAATATCATGACCATGTTGAACTCGATGATATCTTTGCTTCTGTTACAAGTGAATGTTTCTTCTTTAAGCTAGTGTTGGTGGTGATTAGATAGCGGTAATGACTATGATGATTAAATAGTGGTAATTAATGACGACTACGATGATTTTTAGCTAGCTAGTATATATATATATACTGTTGTTGGTGATGATATGATGCAAGCGTTTATTTATTTATTAATATATGATGATGATGATGATGAGTTGTTATATATATCATTTATGAAAGAAACCGCAAATTAGTTTGAACTGGATGGATTCTAGCTAAGTGATCAAGTATATATATATGCCATATCCATATCCATATCAAGTATAACAACTCATTATAACGTAAAACAACCCTAAATTAAATTGATAACACAAATTTAAAGGAAAAATAAATAATAAAACCAAAACCCACAAACATTTAGTACCAACCGGTACTAACACTAGTAGAAAACGACCCTTTAGTCCCGGTTCAAGAACCGGGACTAAAGGCCCTCCACGTGGCCGTTGCCTGGAGGTCCACCTTTAGTCCCGGTTGGTGTGTAGTAAAGGAAATTTTCTGATTTTTTTTAATTTTTTTTGAATTTTTTTATTTTCAAATTTCTGAATTATTTTAACCTCTAATCTCTAATCACCCCTCATCACTGCTCAATTTAATCTCTAATCACCCCTCATCATTCCAAATCATCTAACTTCCCGGACGGTCACCCATCCTCCCACTCCCCCAGCCTGAGCATACTTAACTTGTAGGTTCTATTCTCCCTCGTTTCCAAGTCTGCACTCGTTGTTTTCCTGACAATAGTAAGATGTTAATCCTACTAACCCTCAGGAGTTTAGCTTGAGCTTGAAGTCACACATTTCACTGTTTGAGTTTGAAACTATTGTTCTAAAAAACAATAATTATTTAGTAACACTAATATTTCTTGAATAAGTAGTTTGACGATAGTTTGACCATACTTTGACCAGATTTGACCAAAATTCAAAAAAACTAAAATAATTATTTAATAACACTAATATTCTTGAATAATTATTTAGTAACACTAATACGTCTTGAATTAGTAGTTTACCCAGATTTAATGAATATTTAAAAAACTCAAATTTCAGCATAACTTTTTTCCTTTTGGAATTTGAGGATTCTACAAATTTGCAAACACGCGTAGGCGGTCTCCATCGGATGTAACTTTTCAAGTAGATGATTTTTCATATAAAAAACTTTTTAATCCGAGTTCGTATGCAAAAGTTATGCCCATTTTACAAATTCCAGAGATATTTTGTAAATAAAGTCGAAATTCAAATTCCAGGTGAACCGGGAGTAATGCCTTAGCCGCACGAACCGGGATAAATGCACCCATTGGTCTCGGTTCTGGACTGAACCGGGACTAATGGGGTTACCCGGCCTGAACCAAAGCCCCCTTTTCTACTAGTGTAATGATCTACCGCACCCGTGGCCAGGCTCGTGCCACGTGGTGGCACTTTAGCGCCGGTTCGTGTTGAACCGGTACTAAAGGGGGGGGGAGGCTTTAGTGCCCACACTTTAGTGCCGGTTACAGAACCGGCACTAAAGGGCCTTACGAACTGGTGCTATTGCCCGTTTCTGCACTAGTGAGAAGCAAGAGGGAGAGGGAGAGAAGGAAAGGGGGGCCGGCCCCCTTCCCAATTCGGATTGGGCTTGGGGGGGGGGGCGCCCCCACCTTGGCCGCCTCCTCCTCTCTTCCACCATGGCCCATTAAGGCCCATTAACTCCCCCGGGGGTTCCGGTAACCCCCCGGTACTCCGGAAAAATGTCCGAACCACTCGAAACTTTTCCGGTGTCCAAACGTAGCCTTCCATATATCAATCTTTATGTCTCGACCATTTCAAGACTCCTCGTCATATCCGTGATCACATCCGGGACTATGAACAACCTTCGGTACATCAAAACACATAAACTCTGCTATAAGCTTTCTAATCAACAAGGAATCGCATCAACAGAGACATTTTTGCTTGCTGCTGCTTTAGCCAAAGAGAGATTGTCAATGAGGAAGCTAGGTTGGCTAATCTGCAAAAGTTGAGTCACCCTCGCAGCAAGTACAAGGGCATGTGCTTCTACTTGTAATGGAGAAAAGGTGAGCCGGGTCAAGGCATGAATTTGGACTTGCATGCTCCTTTGATCCTGCAGAAAAATTTAAGAAAGGCACCAATACCCCGTGGTTGTTTGTCCATGCGTTAGACTTGGGATCTTTGTGCATTTAAAAGAAGCATCAGAATAAATTTTTGCCACAGAAATAAGAAGATTTTTCCTAATAGTGTGTCCCTGCAGTGGCAAAAGAGTGGATTTTGTAGTGGTTTGCTGGAAAGAAGAAGTCTTTGCACCATCAGGAGAGTCATCATTAACTTTACTGCTTTCATCCAACGCCATTGTAGCCATAAAAACCTGATGAGGAGAATATTTTTTTCTACCAAAAAGGCAATCATTTGTTGATTTCCAAATGCACCATAAGAAATTAAAAATATTTGGGATTGATGCATGAGGGTCGTTCATGGTCAGAAGACATGGATAAGAGCCTGCATAGAATGATGATCTTCAGTTAAAATATCAGTCCTAAGATACCAAGGATGCGCAAACCATGTAGCCCTAGAATATGCACAATTGAAAAACAAATGCAATTCATCCTCATCTTGAGCACAACCACAACACTCTTTATCAATGTGAGTAGAGAACGAGATGCTCTCAAACCTGTAGGGAGGGTCTTGCGAAGTAATCTCCAAGCAAAAGTTTGAACCCTAGGAGGCATCTTCTTGTGCTTCCAAACCTGCTTGAGTAAATCTTTGACTAGTGTATAGACCTGACTAGGTTGATTCCTAGGATGTCTTTGAACATCCTGCAAACATAACTTGTATGTACTTTTAGCATTTTCACTTACCATTAGTCGTGAGATTCCAACATAATATATCTGCACAGTCATCTGGAATAATATTAGTTTGAGTTATGATAGTTGCAGTAGGCTTTTGGAAAATAGAGTGAATTAAAACATTGTTCCAGACTTTTTGACCTGGAATCCAAAGATCTCTAACTTTAGCAGGGTACGTGAAATTGTTAGGTTGGATGATGAGATGATCATGAATATCAGACCAGGCTAGATATGAACAACACAACATTCTGTTGTGCAGATACACACGCACCAAGGATGATGATCATAGTACACACACAGAGAGATAAACACATCTAATCTCAAAATCATAACTACTTAATCAGGATCTTCCAACCACTATCACTTTAGGTAAACATGGTCATTTCTCTTCCCTCTTGTTGGTAGAAAAGAAATAAAATTTAAATTAAAACATGCTAAAACACACGAAAAGAACTCGGGACATTACAGTAGAACCACTCGGAAAAGAGGCCCATATGTGACGCACTATAGCCCAAAATACATTTCCAAACCAGACTAGACCAACAGAAATACAAAGCCCACTCCACCGTTGGACCAAAAATAAACGGCAAACAATTAATATACGGCAACAACTCCTTTGCCAACAAATAACAAACCTGTTGACCTTCCTAGATAGACAAAAATCAATGAGTAAAATTAACACCAACACAGATTGATGTTCTAGTTCCAGCGATTACATATATAACTATCATTTAACAATTTCCCTGGCGACTAAGAATTTGCGAAGCCATTTTAGATATGGTCAATAGCACACAAGAAAACATATGCGACTTTAGTGTATCAAAAAGTGCAAGTGCAATATAAATAGATAACTACAATCACGAAGAAAATTAACAAGCTCTATAATAATCAAATCAAAGTCCTAAGTTTAACCTAAATGTACATACCAATTTTTTATTTCATACTATGTAAATACAACGAGGAATTAAATTAGAAAAAGTATTTTTATGTAGACAAATACACATTTAATTAGCTAGATAGCAAAATCGACCGCACGATGTTAGTATTGTATCTTCACCAAGTTAAACTATGAATCATGAAATGAATATGGTAGTTTGGTTAGGTTCATAAGTTGATCGCCTTATGTTACAATACATGTTACATTTTTATTTTGGACTCTACAAAACATGCATAAAGAATAAAGCCCGCAGCAGAAGAAAGATGGGCTTCCTGAAACATTCAAAATCTACCCTTTAGTAGTATCGGATTGTCGGGTAGGGGAGGGTGTGACATGATTAACAAATCATTTTCACTGAGAAGTACCCAAAAGAAGAAAAACGTGAAATCAAGTATATGTATTGTTTCTTTAAACATTAGGAGCTACTAGCACCAGATTTTATTTATTTTCACATAAACTAGCCCCTTCATACATGACGACACATCCACAAAGATCGCAACCTCCGGGAAGACTAGACCAACATCATAGAGTTGTACACCTCCACATTGTTGCTTGTCTGGCTCTTCTTTTCCAAAGTCTAGAGAACCATCATGGCGAGTGAGAAGCTTGCAAAATGACTGCTGAATGATCCAACTTGGAACTCACAGTCAAAACATGTGTCATTCCTATATTTTACAAATTGCCCATAAACTTTATTGATAGATTTTGTTACAATTTATATCAACACAAATTATATGCTTCTGTATGTCTAGCCGCACATACATTCAAACGTAAAAAGGACTTCTGCCCATCTCTGAGACATTTGTAAACTAGGCATAATTATCAACTTATCCAAATTCACCAATAAAATGTAATCTTGAAAACGATGTTCCAATTCAGCTCAGGGTTGTCAAGCACCTTTATTAGAGCCGGCATGTCCACGTCTCCTTGGTCGAAGTTTTGAAATTCTGCTAGTGATCCTGCCATTTTCCCATTTTGAATTAGGTCCATACCAGGGTCATTCTTTGCACCATTTCTCGTGTTGTCGTCGCTGCAAGTGTGATGACCGTAGTACACAACATTGTACATTGCAGTTTCCTCTTCACAATTAAGAGTTTTGTACTGATCCTGTTGCTGAATTGTCTTGGTTGCTGAGCAATACCGTTCTGTGTAGGCACATCTGTAGTAGCTCCTGCTTAATTACACATTTGTTATGAGTTATAATGATATTTTTTCTTAATAATTTATATACAACTCACACTTCAATTATCAATAGTCACCAGTCCGAAATGACCAGAAAAAAGTGCACCCAACGATGACCAGGTAATCAAGAGGGGGTCATGCAACACGAAGAGTGTGGCATGGGCATGATGGCCATACTCCACTAACCTGGCCCAAGCTTAGTCTTACCCTTCATCCTCCTCCTCACCATCCTCTTTCCATGGAAAAAAATAAATTTGATCAAGGAACAAAATAGAGGGACATGGGAGGATATGGGACATATGCGGCGAGGATGCCGCGAGAGAGGGGAGGGGAGAGAAATGTTGATGGAGGAGAGGAAATATGCAGGGGCAAGAGACCTCGAGTGAGTGGAGAGACCGGGGGATGAGACTACGGTTATGGTTAACATATGGTATGGTTCGATAGGGATGTACTATGTTTATTGGAGCAAGGTAGCTAGTCACGACCCGCCCCCCTCCCAACTATTTAAAGATTATGTTAGGTCATAATAGGATGCTCTGGGCACACATATATCCTTGGTGATTACCTCATATGCATTTTAAGATAGAACCAACTCGGACAAGTCTCACATGTGGCGATTTACGAGAACCATCTTGAGTAAGGGGACTAGAATGTATGTTCTTGTGTATTAGTAATGTGAGGATCTGGTTGTGAGGATATGGTAGTGCCTAGCATGTTCCCTCCCATTAATGTTCTTCTGCCCATATTTTCTCCAATGATGGCCATCATAATGTGGAACAACTGTTACAAGTGATCTTGATCGCTTGTCGTTGTTTCTCCTACATGATGCATACATACTTATATAAGTGGCAATTAATTGGTGAGATACGTGAAATGCAAATATATACTATCACGGAAAAGGTAACAACTACGTAATACCAAGGATGATCAAATTTGAACTAAGACAATAATACATTAATCAAGATTTTTATTGGAAAAATTCTAACCTTCTCTTCTGAGCAACGTTGCTGATCACAGGCTCCTCGTCCTGTTCCCCGCCAGCGTTGGGTGAAATTACGTCAACGTCGACGAGGTCGAAGGGCGTCATCGCCGATCCATGACCGCCCGCGGTACTCATCCCTTGGAGCCTGGACATGACCCCGGCGGTGCAATCGATCACGTCGTCAAAGAGGCCAATTGCAAGGTCGGCCGACCTGCCGTCAGCGCCGCGAAGCGCGGGCGGGATGAGCGCACGGAGCTGCGCCAGAAGGTCCTGCTGCCGCCTGAGCAACACGTCCATCTCGGACCCGCCATTGACGACCATCGCGCTGCTGCTCTACATCTTGTTAACCAAGAATGCATATGAAGATCTGCGCGTGGCCTCCTTATGTAGTAGGGGTCATGCACGGAAGCAGTTGCTAGTTAAATACTCCCTCCGTTCCAAAATATTTGTCTCTAGAGATTTCAAATGGTCACCACATACGGATGTATATAGACATATTTTAGAGTGTAGATTCACTCATTTTGTTTCGTATGTACTATGTAGTCACCATTAAAAACCTCTAGAAAGACAAATATTTAGGAACGGAGGGAGTATGTACCACGGACCTGCGCGTGTCCGCCTTATGTAGTGGCTAGTTAAGTATGTACGTGCCTGCGGTGGCTATGGACGGAGGACTGCTGGTCCGTCGTGGTTTAAAAGAAAGAGCAGTACGAGACTGACGACAGAGCACGAGGAGAGGTACGACATGTTCGACTCGCCGGTCGTCCGGAGTTGGTGCTCCTAGCGATCCAAAACAAAAGATTAAAAGAGTCAGGCTGGCCATAGTGGGGGTAACATAACTAGTATCATATACTTGGGATTCGTAAACATGCTTACAAGGCAGGAAATTGAAGAAGAGAGAGAAGGTCATAGTAACATAGGTAGATACCGTAACATAATAAATATTATGCTACTATGTGTCATGCATGACAACAAATGAGACCACCTATGATACTACTCTATGATACTATGCACTATGAATCACTAGTAGAAAAATGGTCAAACGTGAAGCACATTAGTCCCGGTTTGATTTTGGCCCGGTACTAATGGTACCATTAGTGCCGGTTCGAACGGATTTGCATTAATGCCGGTTCGTGTTGAACCTTTAGTACCGGTTCCTCCCCACTATGACCAGCCTCAGAGACCACCTCCAATCTGCATGCAATCATTAATGCAAGCATGCAGATTGGAACTACTCTAGTTAATTGGATGTTTGAAAGTGCATGCATGCACTGACCGGGAGAGTGACATATACGCGGAATGAACACGTACTCAAAACTTTGTAGGTGCAATTATTCGTTCATGCATGCACGAAGCAATGTATGTAATCCACCAACCAGGTGTTATACGTACCATATTTGAATACCTAACGTACGGTCATATTCGAATTGCACTCATGTTGACCAGTGAATGACGTATTCCCTTCATTTTTGTATACTAGCACATATGCCCGTGCGTTGCAACGGAAAAAACAGATGTTTTGTGCAAGCATAATGTCACACAGCACCGGATTCATCAGGAAAAACAGGCTGCAAGACAACATCCTTCTACAAAATGAACATAAAAAAATACGTTGCAATTTAGCCATGTTCATATTTTCTTTGCCGGGCATAATATCCCACTGATTCCATTTAAGTATAGTCCTTTTTAATGGCATTTAAGTATAATCCTTTCATCAATTACCATGACGTCCTCATTCCTTTTCTAATTTAGTAGCACCACCACATTGAAGCATGCACATCTTTTCTTTTAATTATCATACATTTTTACCTCAAATCCTTTATTAAGACCACAATCCTCTTTTAGTTATTCCACCGTTTTACCGATAATCCTTTCTTTAATTAGCCACATCCGTTTAAACATTATATTTAAGCCCACAATCCTTCCTTTATTAGCTCATTCACTTAATTAGCTCGCACTAAACATGATGACTGCCACTCGTATATTTAGAGCGAGTTGGGATTAGTAAATGTGGAAGGTGCATAGGTTATTGGTTGTTACATCGAAGAGCTAGACATGAGGTCATGTGTTCAATTCCCACAAGGTTGACTTATTTTGAACCAATTATTTTTCGCGAAAGCCCATAAAAGGCCCATCAACATACAAGTACCTAGGCCGGATCGCTTAGTGTGTGTAAACCAAACGAAAAGGACTAAACCAAACCAAGAATACCTATTCCCTTTAATAGTAGGTATAGATACAAGGCCACTATGAAAAACACATTTTGTATCTATACAAGGCCACCAACAGTAACTGAGACATTTTGTATCTATTCATATTAATGACGTTTCCTCGTACTAGTAACCCATGATTTAATTACTAGCATGCATGTAGTGGATAATAATGACATGATGACCTATTTCCTCCCTCACGGCCACTCAGTTTCCTCTAATATGCATGCACCTATTAATATGAATACCTAGTGTACTGTCATATTCAAATTGCATGTGTGTTGAGCAGGGAATGACGTACATGCTGAGCGGGAGAGCGACGTGAAAACTGAAAAGTAAGCAATCCAAACTATTTGAAATTAGTTCAAAACCAGATCGTATATAGGCCGAATACCATGAACCTTGACTAGACCAAAGAAATGGAGTACAATATGTTGGGGAACGTAGCAGAAATTCAAAATTTTCCTACGTGTCACCAAGATCTATCTATGGAGAAACTAACAACGAGTATTCAGATTCATCTACATACCTTTGTAGATCGCGTGAGGAAGCGTTCAAGTGAACGGGGTTGATGGAGTCGTACTCGTCGTGATTCAAATCACCGATGATCCTAGTGCCGAACGGACGGCACCTCCGCGTTCAACACACGTACAGCCCGGTGACGTCTCCCACGCCTTGATCCAGCAAGGAGAGAGGGAGAGGTTGAGGAAGACTCCATCCAGCAGCAGCACAACGGCGTGGTGGTGGTAGAGGAGCGTGGCAATCCTGCAGGGCTTCGCCAAGCACCGCAGGAGAGGAGAAGTACATGGGAGAGAGAGGGGCTGCACCAAAGGCAAAAGGTGTGTCTCAAGAGGCCCTCT
>NC_057797.1:24233294-24236773 GCF_018294505.1 Triticum aestivum | reverse complement strand
GCCAGCCCTAGGAGATCCAATCTCCTAGGGGGCGGCGGCTAGGGGAGGTTTCCCTCCCCCCCAAGGCACCTAGGAGGTGCCTTCCCTCCTTGGGACTCCTCCTTAGGGTTTCCCCTTTCACCCTAGGCGCATGGGCCCTAGGGGAAGTGGCGCCCCAGCCCACTTTGGGCTGGATCCCTTCTCACTTCAGCCCATGGGACCCTCCGGGATAGGTGGCCCCACCCGGTGGGCCCCCGGGACCCTTCCGGTGGTCCCGGTACAATACCGATAACCCCGAAACTTGTCCCGATGGCCGAAATAGGACTTACTATATATAAATCTTTACCTCCGGACCATTCCGGAACTCCTCGTGACGTCCGGGATCTCATCCGGGACTCCGAACAACATTCGGTAACCACATACAAGCTTCCTTTATAACCCTAGCGTCATCGAACCTTAAGTGTGTAGACCCTACGGGTTCGGGAGACATGCAGACATGACCGAGACGTTCTCTGGTCAATAACCAACAGCGGGATCTGGATACCCATGTTGGTTCCCACATGTTCCACGATGATCTCATCGGATGAACCACGATGTCGAGGATTCGATCAATCCCGTATACAATTCCCTTTGTCTATCGGTACGATACTTGCCCGAGATTCGATCGTCGGTATCCCAATACCTTGTTCAATCTCGTTACCGGCAAGTCTCTTTTACTCGTTCCGCAACACATCATCCCGTGATCAACTCCTTGATCACATTGTGCACATTATGATGATGTCCTACCGAGTGGGCCCAGAGATACCTCTCCGTTTACACGGAGTGACAAATCCCAGTCTCGATTCGTGCCAACCCAACAGACACTTTCGGAGATACCTGTAGTGTACCTTTATAGCCACCCAGTTACGTTGTGATGTTTGGCACACCCAAAGCATTCCTACGGTATCCGGGAGTTGCACAATCTCATGGTCTAAGGAAGTGATACTTGACATTAGAAAAGCTTTAGCATACGAACTACATGATCTTGTGCTAGGCTTAGGATTGGGTCTTGTCCATCACATCATTCTCCTAATGATGTGATCCCGTTATCAACGACATCCAATGTCCATGGTCAGGAAACCGTAACCATCTATTGATCAACGAGCTAGTCAACCAGAGGCTTACTAGGGACATGGTGTTGTCTATGTATCCACACATGTATCTGAGTTTCCTATCAATACAATTCTAGCATGGACAATAAACCATTATCATGAACAAGGAAATATAATAATAATCAATTTATTATTGCCTCTAGGGCATATTTCCAACACAATATACCAGTTGGGAAACTACATGGTTACGGGAGGGTTTACTTAATGTGGGGACTTTAAGCCGGCGGCGGCCTAGCGATTCCATTTTCCACGCACTAGTAGAAAGAGGGTCAAATGTGAAGCACATTAGTGCCCGTTTGAATTTGAGCCGGCACTAATGTGTACATTAGTGCCGGTTCGTGGCGGCGATCAATAATAATGGTTCGTGGAGAACCTTTAGTACCGGTTCATGCCACGAACCGATACTAAAGATGTTGTGTCAGCCCGCGGTCAGGCTATGGCCCCACCATCACCATTTAGTGGCGGTTCGTACCACGAACTGGTACTAATGAGGTTATGGCTAGCTGTTTTTAGTCCCACCTTGCTCCCTAACAAGGCTTTTACCACCTTAAATATGTTACTTCTCAAACTATCACAAGCACTTGGTCTTCATTGAACTCTTTGTGTAGAGTTTGTGGCTGTAAAATGAGTCTTCACCGGTTTATAAATCGTTGAGGACTCATATTGACAATTCAGATTGTACACAAAAAGATCATTGATGATCATAGTATTTTTTATGTATAAGATCATATTGACAATTGAGACTGTAAAGAAATATAAGATCATGATTTAAATGCTCTTATATTTTTTGCGTTCAGTATGCACCATTCAAAGCGACGCCATCAACTTTCAACCATTTATGCCTTCATTTGCTATTTTTCATGCATTTAATGATTTGTTTTGAGAACTAAATGACCTGGGAATTGAAAAGCACGACAAATGATCTCTGAAAAAGTTGAAACTTGACATGGTATCATCATTTCACCCACATATCATGTTCAAAAAAGTAGAGACGGTTACGGCAAAAACTGGATGCACTTCGTTTACAAACTGGACAATCTCTTTCGAAGTATTCGGGTATCTGACGAAATTAAACTCAACTGTTACAAAGGCATTTCTTTTTTTTAAACTTATTACAGTTCCAGACTTTTTGTGCATTTAGTATGCACCATTATACTACTAGGCGGGAGGAGCTCTTTAGTACCGGTTCCAACTGCTAGGCGGGAGGAGCTCTTTAGTACCGGTTCGTGCCGAACCTTTAGCACCAGTTCGTGCCACAAACTGGTACTAATAAGGTTGTGTCAAGTAAGGATGGGGCCCCACGAGCACCTTTAGGACCGGTTCATGGCATGAACCAGTACTACAGTTTCTTAGTCAACTGTTTTTTAGTCCTACCTCGCGAAGAGAGAGGGACTAGAAGCGGTTTATAAGCCCTGAGTGCAGAGACGATCAAGAAGAGGCTCAATGCTCACGTTGCTTAGCTTCAAGCCTTGAGGAATATGGTAGACTGCACGGAGCTATGTGCAGTGTAGTTTACACTATTCCGAAAGGCTCGAAGCTAATTAACGAGCATTGCACCTCTTTTTTTGTTTTTAATAACTTATTACAACTCCGGACTTCTTCTGTTATGGCAAAAACTAGTTGCACTTCGGCATTTTATTTTTTTAAACTTTGGATATAACTCCAGACTTTGACCATCAAGTTTTAACCACCAACTTGGCATGGTATATAAAAATAAATGAATAGAAGAAAATATATAAAGCAGAAAAGAAAAAAGAGCAGAAAAGAAAAAAACTATAGCAGAAAAGAAAAAACTATATAAAAAACTAATCAGAAATAAATAGAAGAAAATGAAGCAGAAAAGAAAAAAACTATAAAAGAAATTGGGGCATTTCATTTTTTTAAACTTTGGTTATAACTCCAGACTTTGACCATCAAGTTTTAACCATCAACTTGGCATGGCATATGAAAATAAATGAATAGAATAAAATAAATAAAGCAGAAAAGAAAAAATAGTAGAAAAGAAAAAAGCTATAGCAGAAAAGAAAAAACTATATAAAAAAACTACTCAGAAATAAATAGAAGAAAATAAAGCAGAAAAGAATAAAACTATAAAAAAATTGGGGCGCTGCCCTGTGGGCCTGCTAGGCCACAGGCGTGCAATTACAGGCCTTAAAGGCCCAGCAGACTCACAGGGCAGCGCGTAGAAGTTAGGCCCACAAGCCTGCTATATAGAGGAGTTCAACGAGGCAGCCGCGGCTGGGTTTTATAAACCAGTGCGACTGCCCTTCGCCCGACGAGGTGGGACTAAACTTTGTGCACCGTTGGGTGACAGCGCAAGGCCTTTAGTACCGGTTGGTGGCTCCAGCC
>NC_057797.1:24230460-24232863 GCF_018294505.1 Triticum aestivum | reverse complement strand
TGGGCTTTAGTACCGGTTGGAGCCACGAACCGGTACTAAAGGCCAATCCTATATATATAGCACTTACGAAAATTTCAGTTTCATCTCCCCACTTCGTCTCCAACCTCTCGCCCGTCGCCGCTCGATCCCGTCGTCGCCGCCCGTCGCGTGTCGTCCGTCGTCGTCGTCGCTGTCCCCGCCGCCGCCCGTCGTCGTCGTCGTCATCTCGTGCCGCCGCCCCGAACGCCGCCACCGTCCATCGTCGTCGTCGCTGTCGTACGTCTCTCTCGCACCCGCGCCGCGCGCACCGGCCGGCCCGTACGTACGCCGCCGCCCCCGCCCCGTAAGCCGACGCCCCCGCTCGTACGTACGGGGCAGCGGCGCACGGGGCGGATCTGTTGTATACACACACACATACACACACATACACACGCATACATTCACACACACATACACACACACATTTTTTACTTATTTTCTGTTTTCTGTTTATTAGATGATCGAATCTTAGATTAATGTCGAATGTTAGATGAATTAGATAGAAAAGTTAAATATATATTAATTAATGTCAATTGTTAGAGATGAATAGCTAGATATATATTAATTAGGTATATTAGATTTGAACTAGTTGAATAATTAATATAACTAGTTTATTTTTAGTAAGAAAATTGTCGAACTAGTTTATTTAGGTATCTGAGATTTGATGATCTAATTAAAATATTATATGTTAATGAGTTTTTCTGTTTATTTAATTTTTTATATATTTTTAGTTTATATAAATGTTAGATTAATGTCGATGTTAGATGAATTAGATAGAAAAGTTAAATATATAGTAATGTCAATTGTTAGAGATGAATATAGTTAGATGTATTAATGTCAAATGTTAGATGAATATATATTTGAATTAGCTAGATATTAGTTAGTGTTAGATAGTAATAAGTGTTTAATGCATGTTTCACCTATATGAACATAGGAAATGTCATCTGACGACGAAAAAGATTTCATAATCTGTGAACACTGTGAAGACCAGCGCGGCCTGTGCGACAAAAATTTCCTTGTTGATGGTAGACGCTTCAGCATCAAGCTGGATGAGACATTCGAAGTGGATACAGTAAGTCACAACGGCAATTATTATTCGAAGTGACTTATGCTTCATTTGCTTCAACTTATAATTTTAAGTTTTCACTATTCTACTAGCGCATCCCCTGCCATGCAAGAATTTTTGTCTTGGATAATCCAGTGTTATAGATGATATGGAGGTAAAGAGAGTTTACTTGAAGACCGAGCGTGGGTATACTTTCAACGTCAAATTATATAATGGAGACACATACACCTATTTTGAATGCAAAACATGGCAAGCACTATGCAAGGCTTATGCATTTGAGCCTGATATGGTTATCACCTTTGATATTCGTCCGGAATATGATATTGAAGGTAATAGAGACATCTGGGTCGATGTGCAAATGCCTCCAGTTCTACCATTATGTGAGTTTTTCTCACCCATGCATGCATATGTTTATGTCTTTGATATTGTTTATTCAAAAATAGTTGACAACTAATTTGTATTGTCAGCTTATTTCGGTTCAAGCAAACATGTCCGGCGCTTGGTAGACAGGACCTACTACTGCCCCGGGGCTCACCTAAACTGCGAGGAGATAAGTCATTATGTTTCATGGCTTGAAGATCTTCATACTGTCAAGATAAATTTCTTCCTCATCTTAGAAATGTTAGTACTCAAAACGTGCGACCAATAGTGATCGTATTGAACTACGGTCACATCTATAATCAAAAGATGGTAAGATTTTTACTATTTGTTCTTAGTGCATCTTTTGCATACATTATACTTGAAGCTAAACTTTCATTGCTAAGTATATTAATTACTATACGATGTTCTTCAACAGAGACTCCCGATGACAGTTGTGCCTCAGTGGATCGAGACAAAAGGTCGCATGTGAATGGTTAGCTTACGACCAAGATTTCCTACATTGCACATGAGTGCATTCAAGATTTCTGAAAGCGAAGAATGCTTAATAGTGAAAGATTGGAGCAAAAAATTTAACGGTCGCAGAGAAGTACTAGGGGGAAGCAAGGAGAAGCGCAACCCAAGATTAGGAGACAGATTCATCTGCATGCTCCAGTATGATGAATCAGGAGAGCTCTACATGTTCTATGCTATTTTACCTGAGAGGGAGCACCAGGAGTGATTTAATTATCTAGTTCATGCTCGTATATTGTCCTGAACTTAATTAATCTCAAATAGTGATTTGCTTGTGAACGCTTATAATATCATGACCATGTTGAACTCCATGATATCTTTGTTTCTGTTACAGGTGAATGTTTCTTCTTTAAGTTAGTGTTGGTGGTGATTACATATAAATAGCGGTAATTACGATTAAATAGTGGTAATTAATGACGACTAAGATG
>NC_057797.1:24222080-24229878 GCF_018294505.1 Triticum aestivum | reverse complement strand
TACCATAGCTTGCCACAGAACTAGTTAAGGTTCGCTAAACCTTTAACGGTTTAAAAGTTATCAAAAAATATGAAATAAATATGGGAGCATCTGTCTAATGTAATAAGATGATCCAACGGAGGGATTATCAAAATATGCATCTATGTGTCCTCGGCAAAAATAATAAGCATTTCAGCTCACTGCGACATAAATATATACTGAACTATTTGTTCTTTTTGTCCAGGACACATACAGTTGTATTTTTCTAATCTCTCCGTTGGATCTTGTTATATTATAGGTGTGTTGGTTCAGTATTTTTTTCAGAATTTTTGAGAACTTTTGCACCGTTGAAACCCTTAACTAGTTCTGTGGCAAGCACTTGTAGAAAATCCTGTTGTTGGTGATGAAATGATGCAAGAGTGTATTTATTTATTAATATGTGATGATAATAATGATGATGAGTTATTATATATATATATCATTTATGCATGAAAGAAACCGCATATTAGTTTGAACTAGATATATATAGGGATCCTAGCTAAGTGATCAAGTATATATATATTTGCCATATCCATATCCATATCCATATCAAGTATAACAACTCATTATAACGTAAAACAATCCTAAATTAAATTGATAACACAAATTTAAAGGAAAAATAAAAAATAAAACAAAAACCCACAAGCATTTAGTACCGGTTGGTGTTACCAACCGGCACTAAAGGGCTCCCTGCCCCCGGAGTTGGCTCGTGCCACGTGATTGGCCTGTAGCACCGGTTCGTGTTGAACCGGTACTAAAGGGGGGCCTTTAGTGACCACACTTTAGTGCCGGTTGTGGAACCGGCACTAAAAGGCCTTACGAACCGGAGCTATTGCCCGGTTCTGCACTAGTGACGTGCAGGACCCTAGCTATAGCTAGCATTTGTTTTTGCAAGTGGGTACTATATATAGCTGCCACAACTTTGTCGTATACTGCCGCCCGGTAGCAAAAGCTTTGTCTTATGCATAATGAATAGTACTCCCTCCGTCTAGGTGTGTAAGTCACCTTACGAAAAACAAATAATCCCAAAACACTTAGGCACGGTACATTAACTCCATTCTCGTTTCTTGTTTTGTGACATATCAACCAATAAGAGATGTGAGCCGTGGATGCTTTCAATGACATATCAACCAATAAGGGAGTAGAGTACACTACAAGAAACCTGTTAATCCATGACGGATTTTCGATGACATTTTTGAATACTGTCATGGATGGCGTGGTACAGCCCCGCAAGCCCGCCACAAGCCCGCCCAAGCCCGCATAACCTTTACACATATAAAAAGCTAACCCTAACCCTCATCCTCACTTCCTCCCCCGCAGCCCCTCTTGATTCCCCATCACCCCCGCATAGCGCCGCCGCAACCCACCTCCTCGCTTCCCTCCAACAGTTCGCCGACGGCCCTATCCTCCTCACCTCGGGCAGCTTCCAGATCTGCAGCACTCTCCACCCACCCATCCATCTCACAAACAATCTCTCTCTCTGTCTCTCGTATGAACCCACACAACGCAGCCAACGTCCGCCGATTCCGGTGACGTCCACCACGGCGCAGCACACACAAGAGCTGGTCTCCGACCACTCTCTCCTCCAGGCCGGCAGGATCCGCAGCTCCCGGTCTTTGGCGCTCGCCCCGCGACCCCTAGCCAGTGGCTAGGGTTTCTACTATGGCTTCGCTTCCATCGTCGGCGCGTCTCCGGTGGCTCCGCTCTGTCGCTCACTACGCCCCCTCACGCCCTCTACGCCTCCTGGATGGCTCTGCCTAGCTCGGTGCGCTCACTCGCGTTGGGCTGCACGACGACGACCGCAACCTCCTCTGTCGCGTCTCCGGCATGGCTGTGCAGCCAGTGGAAACCTCCTCTGCCGCATTTGAACCACTGGAGGCCCTCTCTTGCCCAGGTGAACACCCCAAATCCCATCTTCCTCTCCCCCTGCCATCTTATTTTGTTGGTAGAATGTGCGTTGACTGACTGAAGCGTGTTCATCTGTATATACCTGAACAAGTTCCTGTACAGTGAGGGAAATTGAAGGAAGTATTTTGTAGTTAGTAATTTTTTGGGTTAATATGCACATCACTTATACATATATATTTCACTTCTTTTGCTGAGGTAGTTTTCTTGGTTAATATGCACATTGTAGCCTGTTTCACATAGTAATTTTGTAGTTTTTGATTTTATAGGGATAGCAGAGAAGTGGATGTACGACGGTGATGTCGATTCTTGGCTGCTGGTGTCAACCAGCAAATATGTCGAGACAAGTGACCAGTTCATGGAAGCGTCCAAGTCGAGCTAGCTCAACAACTCATGAATCTGAACACCCCTGTTTCATTAGCACACACTGAATGATGTTGGCGGCCTGAAACTGAAGGCCAATTAAGCTAATACCTTTAATAATGCGTGCTCACTAGCAAGGGAATAATGGTATGCACTCATCAATTGATACTTTATTCCAACATTTTTGAGTTTTGATTGATACATACATCTGTTGACCAAGATATCATATAGCCACGATCCTATTGTAGCAGTACTACATGGGTTAGCATAGTTAATTCATAGAAGAAAATGTGGTGTACATTCATTTGATATTAAGTTATATCAGCTTCCCAAAATTGTTGCAATCATCTTTCGTGTAGAGTATATAATGTATTTTTAGATCTGGTGACTCATCATCAATATTTCTACATACATTTTTATATATTTTTTGTTGTTCCAACACAACGTGCATAGTCTTTTGCATCTATTCAAGCTGAACCTGACTACAAGCATGGAAGCCCTCTTTCTTTAACTAGCACCTGACTACAAGCATAGAAGATATGCATCACTTCCTTAAATGCAACAACTAATCAGAATTTCATTCATACATATATTCTAGTCTTTTGCATCTATTCAAGCTGAACCTGACTACAAGCATGCAAGTCCTCTTTCTGTAACTAGGACGTTATTTGCTTTGCTGGGTATGACTGAAAAATACATGGAAACTATTGATTGGTTAGTATTTCACGTGATTCTGACCTACTGCATTAGTATTAGTATAAGCATGGAAGGAAAGTATTTTAGTTCCCTACAAGACTAGGAAAAATTGTAAGCCATGTACAAATATCTAATGTTTTTTATAATTTTGGACAGATCATGTTATTATTCCCAGTTGGTGCTTCCTATCACATTTTATTCAGGCTAAATCTTTTTTCAACATATCAAGTCATATACTCAGATATATGGATATAGTATAGTCGAGTTATCCTTAGTATTTAATTGTTGATCAATTCTGTATAATTTCAGCACCTGCCAAAGCATTTTAGTCATCTAATAAACTGAACTATGTGCAGTTGGAATCAGGTGAAAAAGAATGGGCGAAAGTAACAAGCTGGAACTGTTTTCAAACTGATAAGTTCAGATATTCATGGCACCTATTTACTATTTTGACTAGTCGTTAGTTGTAACCACACCATAAACAATGGAGAGCCATGGCCAGTCTGTACTCTATAGTTTGTTGCTTATTCTTCTTGCTCAGTTGTTCTCTACACATGTTGGACTTGTTCAAACCTAATCGGTAGGAATGCATGCCCATGCATTTGTTTAAAAAAGTTAAATTGAACTGTCCATTATGTTACAAGAACACCGTGATGTTGTGTATGGACCTCTTCTGCAGCAGTGTGTATGTTGCTTTGTATCAGGTCTAAAAGGCTATCTCCCCTTCATGTGTTGTGGCGTGTGCTAGATTTTTTGTATGTGTTTTGAACATTGAATGACTGTAGGAGAATTCCTACAGTATTTTATATTAGAAAGTCATACAGAAATTACTAGATTTTTGTCTTCACCTGCTTTACATGAATGTGTTTGTTTGTGTCATATAAATTTGTTTCTTGATTGTCCATATTTGTGGATATTTTTGCAGCTAGTAGAATATCTTCCAGTTTTAGAAAAGGCAGCAAACTTTGTAAAGGAAAAACTCTATGATACAAGCTCAAAAAGGTTGCATCATAGTTATCCCAATGGCACAGCAAATGCACCGGGATTTTTGCATGATTATGCCTTTTTAATCAATGGCCTGTTGGATCTCTATCAATAATAGAGTGGCTTATGTATGCACTTATTTATCTAGTTAACATTTCTGTGCACTACATTATAGTAGTAGTCAGGTTTGATTCCATAAGAGGTTTACATTTTATGGTTAGGCTTTTTCTATATAGATTTGCTATGCACATAGTAGTTTTGTATATACATTTTATGGTTCAGATGATAATAACTACTGTTGCTATTGTTGTAATCAACCTGCTATTTTGTAATAGAATCTAAGTTTGTTATACAGGTTTCCTTGGTCAGGGCTGCAAAGAAAGTTCGAGTAGCAGAGGTGAAGTTGATGATTAAGATGGTCTGCACAATGTTGTATACTACTTATGTAATGACGTGTAATTTGTAAGAGGGGCGTGTGAACAGATGTTGGATGTAAATGACCTTTACTTGGTGAAATTATTGAATGAAAATTTATGAAATGGGTCAAATTATGGCCCTGTTCAATGGAAATTAATTGGGTTGTGAAAACTCGTTCGAATATGTGTAATGGATTCTGTTGTAGCCGGTTGGATGAATATCATGGTTTGTATTGAAATAAATGAGATAATGGGCCTGGTTAGACAGAAATAATTAGGCCAATGGCTATGCAGGATGCCACGTCAGGTCCACGTAGGTGCCATGTCGGATCCATTTTGGTACAACGTTATGTCAGTCCATGACGGATTAGTCTGTCATAGAGGACCGGGCCTGGGGCGGGCCGGAGGGGCCTATGGATTGTTCGGTGACGGCCAGAATCCGTCATGGTGGTGCAGTTGTCCAATTATGACGCGATATACATGACAGATTCCAAATCCGTCATGGACCGCCCTCCTTGACGGTTTTGCACTGTTCTGTGACGGGACAAATCTGTCATGGATTAACAAGATTCTTGTAGTGGTAAGATTGCCTTATAAATGAGCTTTTGGATTTGGAGGGTGATCGGTAGGAGCCAAGCAATGATTAAACGTAATATATATTACTTGTCATTTACATACTTCATACATCTCCACCTATGAAAAAAAATGTTATAGGGTTTTCTCCTAAGGGCTCTATTACCATTGATTCCCCTTGCGTCTACCGGCATGCAACGTGTAGGGAACTTCGGTCTGGGTTGTCTATATAGTCTCTGGTTGTCCTAGCTTTAGTTGGAGTAAGTCTAATTGGGTGGCTATGGTGGTGAGACGATGACACCATCGGCGGCAAGAAATAATCTTCCATGTAAGGACAATGAGTGGATGGTTGCTCGGGAGGGGGGGGGGGGTAGATACGGCTGGTCATCGATGAATCGGCGGAGGAGTACCAACGCGAGCTTTGGCGCCATCACTACTTCGAGCACTTCAAACACATAGTGCTTGATGACAACAACAACGTTTAGAAGCTCGGCCTAGGGCACGTGGAAGCTGACACCAAGGACGCGCTAGACGGAGAAGTCATCAACATCTGATTGGTCGATGTGTGTGACGATGAAAGGGTGCACACACTAGTAGAAAAAGGGTCAAACGTGAAGCACATTAGTGCCGGTTTGAATTAGAGCCGACACTAATGTGTATATTAGTGCCGGTTCGTGGCGGCGATCAATAGTACCGGTTCGTGGCGAACCTCTAGTACCGGTTCATGCCACGAACCGGTACTAAAGAGGCAATGTCAGCCTGCGGTCAGGCTATGGCCCCACCATCATCATTTATTGCCGGTTCGAACCACGAACCAGTACTAATGACGTTGTGGCAGGCTGTTTTTAGTCCCACCTCGCTCCCCTAACAAGCCTTTTACCACCTTAAATATGTTATTTCTCAAACTATCACAAGCACTTGGTCTTCCTTGAACTCTACGTGTAGAATTTGTGGCCGCAATATGAGTCTTCATCGGTTTATAAATCGTTGATGACTCATATTGACAATTCAGATTGTACACACAAAGATCATTGATGATCAAAGTATTTTTTATGTTATAAGATCATATTGACAATTTAGACTGTAAAGAAATATAAGATCATGATATAATCCTCTTATATTTTTTGCGTTCAGTATGCACCATTCAAAGCGACGCCATCAACTTTCAACCATTTCTGCCTTCATTTGCTATTTTTCATGCATTCAATGATTTGTTTTGAGAACTAAATGACCTAGAAATTGAAAAGCACTACAAATGAACTCTGAAAAAGTTGAAACTTGGCATGGTATCATCATTTCACCCACATATCATGTGCAAGAAAGTAGAGAGGCTAACGGCTAAAACTGGATGCACTTCGTTTAGAAACTGAACAATCTCTTTTGAAGTAGTCAGGTTTCTGACGAAATTAAACTCATCTATTACAAAGGCATTTTATTTTTTAAAGCTTATTACAACTCCAGAATTTTTGTGCGTTCAGTATGCACCATTCAAAGCGACGCCATCAACTTTCAACCATTTCTGCCTTCATTGCTATTTTTTATGCATTCAATGATTTGTTTTGAGAACTAAATGACCTGGAAAATGAAAAGCACTACAAATGAACTCGGAAAAAGTTGAAACTTGGCATGGTATCATCATTTCACCCACATAGCATGTGCAAAAAAGTAGAGAGGCTTACGGCTAAAACTGGATGCACTTCGTTTACAAACTGAACATTCTCTTTTGAAGTAGTCAGGTTTCTGACGAAATTAAACTCATCTGTTACAAAGGCATTTTATTTTTTAAAACTTATTACAACTCCAGAATTTTTGTGCATTCAGTATGCACCATTCAAAGCGACGGCATCGACTTTCAACCATTTCTGCCTTCATTTCCTATTTTTCATGCAGTCAATGATTTGTTTTGAGAACTAAATGACCTGGAAATTGAAAAGCACTACAAATTGAAAAGCACCTCGCCAAGAGAGAGGGACTAGGAGCGGTTTATAAGCCCTGAGTGCAGAGACGATGAAGAAGAGGATTAATGCTCACGATGCTTAGCTTCAAGCCTTTAGGAATATGATAGATTGCACGGAGCTACGCGCAGTGCAGTTTACACTATTCCGAAAGGCTTGAAGCAAATTAATGAAGCATTGCACCTCTTTTTTATTTTTAATAACTTATTACAACTCCGGACTTATTACAGTACACGTCGGCATTTCTTTTTTTAAAACTTTGGTTATAACTCCAGACTTTGACCATCAAGTTTTGCAGAAAAGAGAAAATAGCAGAAAAGAAAAAAATTATATTTGCTATTTTTCAATCGTTCACAAAATGACCGTGAAATTGAAAATCACTACAAAATGAACTCTAGAAATGTTGAATTTTGGCAAACTAGATGAAAAACTACTCACAAATAAATATAACAGAAAAGAAAAAAAATATAAAAAAATTGAGGCGCTGCCCTGTGGGCCTGCTACGCCACAGGCGTGCAATTACAGGCCCTAAAGGCCCAGCAGACTCACAGGGCAGCGCGCAGTAGTTAGGCCCAAAAGCCTGCTTATAGAGGAGTTCGAAAGGGCAGCCGCGGCTGGGTTTATAAACCAGTGCGGCTGCCCTTCGCCCGGCGAGGTGGGACTAAACTTTGTGCAGGCAGCGCGAGGCCTTTAGTACCGGTTGGTGGCTCCAACCGGTACTAAAGGCTCACCTTATATATACAACACTTACGAAATTTCAGTTACATCTGCACTTCTTTCGTCAACCTCTCGCTCGCCGCTCCCGTCGTCGCCGCCCGTCGCCCGTCGTCGTCGTCGTCGTCCCCGCCGCCGCCCAGCGCGCGTACCCGGCCGCCACGCCGCCGTCCG
>NC_057797.1:24180029-24221528 GCF_018294505.1 Triticum aestivum | reverse complement strand
CCCCGCTCGTACGTACGGGGCGGCGACGTACGGGCCGGCGGGCCGCACACACACACACATATACCACACACGCATACACACACACACATACACACATACGTACTAGATTAATGTTGAATGTTAGATTAATGTCGAATGTTAGATGAATTAGCTAGCAAGATAGAAAAATTGTCGAACTAGAGATTAGAACTAGTTCAATAATTAATATAACTAGTTCATAGAATTTTTTCATAGAATTTTTATGAATTTTTTTTGTTGTAATTTTGTTCATAGAATTTTTATTATGTTCATATTTAGAAGAAAAAGAAGGAGAGAAAAAAGGAAAATAAGAAGAGGAAGAAGGAGGAGAAGAAGAAGAATAAGAAGAAGAGGAGAAGAAGATGAAAAAGAAGAAAAATAGAGGAGAAGAAGAAGGAATAATTATTGAACTAGTAGTTGAACTAGTTGAAGTAGTTTATTTTTAGCAAGAAAATTAATAGAACTAGTTTCTTTTTTAGTCAAATTGGAGAGCACTATATGCAAGACATATGCATATGATTAGTTGAATAATAATGATCTAATTTAGTCTTTGAATTATGAACGTATAGGAAATGTCATCATCGGACGAAGAAAGTCTCCCGGGGGAGTGCGACTGGTGCCACGACGATCGAGGTGAGTGCGATAGGCCTCACCTGGACGATGGTCGGCGCTTCAGCATTAAGCTCGAGGAGACTTTCGAAGTTGAAACGGTACGCAACGACGACAAGTGTTTTTTTTCATAATTAAGCATGACTTCAACTATTTCAACGTGTAATTTTCATCTTTTACAATTCGAGTATAGTTGATCCCATGCCATGCAAGACGCTATGTCTTGGAGAGGATGGATTTTGAAGACCATGAAAATTTTGAAACGAAGAAAATTCACCTAAGGACCCATCATGATGTGGATTTTGAAGTAAAGTTGTATAATGCTGAGAGCGTAACCCATTTTGGTTGCAAAAATTGGGAATCATTTTGCAAATTGTATGGTTTTGATGAGGGTATGCTTGTCACCATGGATCTTGGTGATCCTGAAATCGAGCAAGACAATATGGACATTTGGGTCCTTGTTGATACTCCTCCAGTTCTACCGCTATGTTAGTTTCTCAAACATAGTTAATTATTAATAGAACTTATATTGTTCATTTCAAAATAGTTGACAACTTATTTCCATTGACAGCTTATTTTGAAGTATCAAAGGATGTGCAGAATATGGTAGATAGAACTTACTACACCGATGGCTCTGAGTTAACTTACAAGGAGAAAACTCATCTGGTTGGATTTTGTAATGATATTGAGAATTACAATATCTACAATCGAACTCCTGAACATTATGGTCAATACGTGCCACTAGTGTACGTGTTGAACTACGGTAACTACCATGGAGATACCCTGGTAAGTTTTTTTACTATTACGACATCCGTGCATCTTTTTGCATACTTCTAAAACTAGTACATCATTGCTAACTACGAAGTTATTACTATGTTTTTCAACAGCTTATCCCAGAGGATTGTGTGCCGCATTTGATGTATCAGAATGGCGGCAGCGTTCGTGTTTTGAACATATATCCAGGTCATCCTACGAATCTCAACTGTCCATACCGGATTTCTAAAACAAGTGGAGACATGACAATCAAAGGATGGAAAAATGTATGGACAGTCGTAAGGAACTTCTTGGAAGCAAAAGGAAGCGAGGCGCAAGAATTGGAGACAGGATGATCTCCATTCTTCATAATGGAGAGTCAGGGTCTATATTGTTTTATGCTATTTTACCTTAAGTGTGTTTAGGTCCGATCCTACCTGATACTAATGATCATGCGCTAAGAACAATTATGTAGGGTTGGGTTCGATGACTATGAGGATGATGATCGTATGACTTAATATTAATAACGAGTAGAAGTTGTATGATGATGCTTGATTAATTAGCTAGTAGGACTTGTTATTATATATGATGATGTATGATGCGAGTATGCATGAGTTATTATATATATATCTGCGGGTGAAACGAAAAAGAATAAAAATGGAAAACACAAAATTAAATGAAAAAGAAATCATAAAACCAAAAACCCCCCAAACATTTTAGTACCGGTTGCCCGGAGCTGGCTCGTGCCACGTGGTTGCCCTTTAGCACCGGTTCGTGCTGAACCGGTACTAAAGGGGGGGGGGGCTTTAGTGCCCACACTTTAGTGCCGGTTCCTAAACGGGCACTAAAGGGCCTTACAAACCGGTGTTATTGCCCGGTTCTGCACTAGTGACAACAACTTCTATGAAATCTTGTTTCCCAATGGAGACAATCTTAAAGATGCAATTTTGTTTCCCAATGGAGACAATCTTAAAGATGCAAGTCTAGAGATCCTAAGGCCTTGTACAATGCTAGGTGCTTCGAACCTGGGTTTTTCTGAAGCACCAGTGCCCATTTTTTCAAGAGAGACGCCTAATTAAGCGTCTACCCTCTACAAAAGCCCTTTAGTCCCGGTTCGCAACAGCCTTTAGCCCCGGCTGTGCAACCGGGACTAAAGGGTCGCGACTAAAGCCCCCCCCCTTAGCCGCGGCTCTTCCGGACCGCGACAGAAGGCTTTAGTCCCGGTTCTTGTGGCTGACCGGGACCAAAGGCCCTCCACGTGGGCGCGCGTGGTTCGTCGGGGCCGAGGACCTTTAGTCCCGGCTCTCGTGGCCAGCCGGGACTAAAGGCCTCCTCCGCAGGTTTAGGGTTTTAGCCCCCCTAAACCTGGTTTCTTTTTAATTTGTATTATTTTATTTGTTTTATATTTTATTTTGTGTTTTATTTTATTTTTGATGAAGTTTCAGTACACATATTCTACGCTACTATATATATACATGCATATGAAATTTCAAACAAGAAGAATTCAAGAGGAATATATAATATATATATACAACTTTGAACAAGTTTCCATACAGAATTACGATGGATGACCATATACAACTTCGAACAAGCAGTTTCAATCTCGGGTATGCATATAAATTTCTTCGTCCTCGGTATAGTGTTGTCCTTTAGGATCGATGACTTCCCTCATTAAAAATCCTGCTAATTCTTCTTGAATTGGTCGAAAGCGAGCTTTTGGACTAAGCCTCCTCCGCAAGTTATCCCTCGCGTTCCGCACGCTAGCTGATTCCTTCCGCTCAGTGGTTTCTCTCCGGATGTTCTCACAAACATAGTATCCACATAGATCGGTCGCCGGTGGCTGCTGATCCACATTAACTAACTTTCTGAAATCTAGCTCATGTTTGAATTCACCGACAATTTCTTCTGAGAACCGTCTCCAAACCCTACAGGGCAAAGAAAATCAAATGAATAAGGGAGTTATTAGTTAGTTGATATTAGGAAATGAACGAAAGAGACCGATCGATATAGAGCTCAAATGATTGAAAATAATTACTTTTTCAGCATTTTTCTCATGTCGGCCCAATGCTTTGGATCTGAATCCTTAGAGTCGCTGATTAGAACTGTGGAGGTGTGAAGTTCAATATTTAGCAGAATCCAATGGAACCTGCGGACACGTTACATGCACAGTCATGCATAACTCATCGATTAGACATACCATGCATGGAGTAAACAAAAGAGAATGGGCACAAGAGAGAAAACACTCACCCAAAATGGTAAGGAAATAGAATATGACTTTCGAGTTGATGCTTTGTAAGAAAGTTGTACAGGTCTTTCTCCACGTCGTTGGGGTGATGTTTTAACACATGTCCATTAACGATATGTGGGTCAATGAACCCAACATCATGGATGTTTCTTATTTTGCATTCCCAAATCTTCATTCTGCATAATAGCGTACGAAACAATATAGTTAGGACAATATATATATATATATATATATATATATATATATATATATATATATATATATATATATATATATATATATATATATATATAGTGCAGGCAATGAAGAACGAGATGAGGTAGAAATAAATCACTTACAGAACGTAGCAACTCAGCATAGATTTGTCGAGGGCGCGCAGATTGAACAGCTGGAACAATTCACTCATATGAATTTCTACGGAGTACTGTTTGATGTGATGCTCATGTGTAACATCCGCATAAACATATTCTTTGTCGGCATATGTTATGAATTGATTGTACCAACGTAGCAGCTTTCGCATTTGTTGTGGTAGACTATTTTCCTGCTCAGGCTCGACGAGAGGTCCCTTCCGCACATATTTGAATGCTATCTCACCTACAGGCGCATCCTCAAGGTATAAGCAGGCACGAAGAGTCAAACCCATCTCGGACGCTTGTTGCATGGCACCCGCTACAGTCAATCCAAGTGCTGCCGCAGCTTCTATGATACCGGGTTGCTTAGGGCCTTGGATGAGAATTGGCATCATAATGAACTTCCGCTTCATGCACAACCAAGGAGGAAGGTTGTAGATGCATAGAGTCACCGGCCAGGTGCTATGGCTGGAGCTCTGCTCGCCAAAAGGATTAATGCCATCAGTATTTAGACCAAATCTTAAGTTCCTTGCGTCAGCTGCAAAATCTTTGAAAACTCTGTCGATCTTTCTCCATTGCGTTCCATCAGCGGTGTGTCTTGACTGCCCGTCGGACTTACGGTCCTCTTTGTGCCATCGCAACAACTTGGCATGATTTTTGTTCATGAACAGACGTTTCAACCGTGGTATTATAGGAGCATACCACATCACCTTGGCGGGAACCCTCTTCCTGGGTTTCTCGCCCTCAACATCGTCACCAGGGTCATCGCCTCTGATCTTATAACGCAATGCAGTGCATACAGGGCATTCATTCAAATTCTCGTATTCACCGCGGTAGAGGATGCAGTCATTAATGCATGCATGTATCTTCTGAACCTCTAAACCTAGAGGGCAGACAACCTTCTTTGCTTCGTACGTACTGGCGGGCAACTCGTTATTCTTCGGCAACATATTCTTCAACATTTTCAGCAAATTTTCAAATGATGAGTCACCTACACCTTCCTGTGCCTTCGATTTTAGCAAATCCAGTGTGCAGCCCAGCTTTTTCAGACTATTATCGCATCCTGGATACAACGACTTTTTGTGATCCTCTAACATGCGATCCAAATTCTCCCTCTCCTTGTCAGTTTCGCACCGTCTCCGTGCATCAGCAATGGTCCGACCAAGATCATCAGCGGGCTCATCATGTGCCTCTTCTTCACCTTCACCTAACCCTTCCCCACCTTCAGCATCATCCTCCATGAAAGTATCACCGAAATGATCACGATAGTTGTCATCGATATCATCCCCTTCTTCATCGTCTTCCATTATGACCCCTCTTTCTCCATGCTTGGTCCAACAATAATAGCTTGGCATGAAACCATGCATAAGCAGGTCCATGTGAACTCTTCTTGGCGAGGAGTAACCCTTATCATTCTTACAGACAGCACATGGACAGATAATAAAACCTTGCTGCCTGTTCGCATTTGCCACTACGAGGAAATCTTTCAAACCCGTAGTGAACTCGCCGGAGACTCGGGAACCGTACATCCATTGCCGATTCATCTGCATTATTATTATATAAAGTATATAATTAACCATCATGCATTTGTTAAACTAAGTAGCTAGAAATAATACTAATTAAACAATGAACTACACACATGCGTATTTTATCAATGACACATGAAAGGTTCGAGTTGCTAACCGCGATCGCGGAGGAAAAATAAATGAGAAAGCTCAAGTGTGGCTTGTTTCAGGCTCTCGGGCATTTCATCAAACACCTTGTGTGCATAGGAGAAACCAAAAGCAAACCACCACCACCCCACCACCACCTTCTGAAAATTGTGAAGTGATGAGCTGAGTGAAGTGGAGTGAGCTGAGTATATATAGGGATGGGCCTTTAGTCGCGGTTGGCCAGGCCAACCGGGACTAAAGCCCTCCCGTCCGCCAGCTGGATGGGCCTTTAGTCCCGGCTGGCCTGGCCAACCGGGACTAAAGGCCTTCGGGGACCTTTAGTCCCGGTTGGCCTGGCCAACCGGGACTAAAGACCCTCCCGTCGGCCAGCTGTCGACCGAACGCGCTGGGCCCAGGTAGTTGGTCGCGGGCCTTCTCCCGAACCGCGACTAAAGAGCCCTTTGGTCGTGGTTCGGTTCTGTTGGGGACTAATGGCGGCGTATGGAAGCCCCTTTTTCTACCAGTGATTGCGAGCCTTTCCAACAAGATTATAAGCTTTGGAACCACAAAACCCCTCAGGTTACAGTCACTTACTCAAGAAGCATACTGGTAGTTCTTCAAAGTGCATGCTTTTGGGAGCACGGGAGCGGAGGACCACCCAAAGGTCGCATCAATTGCAATGGACATGGCCAGGCTGATGAATGGGTGCTTCATGAGTGCAAGCATCTTCAGTGAACTACTGAAAGAAATTCTTAACCTCCATTTCTGGAGTAGGGCCCTTGCAGCCGTGAAGAATTCAAAGCAGACGAAGATCTCAGTGTATGAGGAGCATTTCACTTATCCTTGGCCAATCCTGGAGACATGATATTTCAGGAGAGTGAAGAAAACTTCTGAATGTGTTGTGATGTTTGCTGGCCACCAGACATGTTCTGCTGAAACTGGACCCGAAGCTCTCACGATGAGAAGATGAGCATGCAAGATCTTCTCGTTGGAATTGTTAGGCCTAGAGGGAAATTCATCGTCCATCTAGCTATGGAAGTCTCGTCTACCTCCTCACACAACTACTCCGTTCAATGTGACATACAGAGACCACATCACGTCGTTACAAGGAACAAAAGCTTTCAGAAGAAACTCGGCTGATTAGTTGTCTTGTCCTTAATTTACTTTTCTCTAAAATATATTATTTCAAAGCTGATGCATGGTTTGTTGTTCCCCAACAATTTGAAGTGATGCAAGTAGAGTAGATTTATATTGTGAGTTGTAGCTGTTCGCCTTGCTGAAATATCCTATTTTATTTTCTTTTTCCTTTTCGGAGAACGGTGAAATCGTACAAATTTTACTGTGATTCTGTGTTGTACTTCCAGCAGTAAGTAATAAGCAATTGGGTACACTATCGGTCATAAGTTTTGGAAGTTCCTTTGGGTGGGTGATATCAGCCAGGCACTCCCTCCATTTCTATTATCCAGTGTGTACAGACTAGTGTGAAACATGGCATGTCTCGTAAAATTGTTTAAGATTGAATTTGTCCACCTAATATATTTCATTGAATAGATTGCATCAGCCTAAAAAACAACACCAAAAAACCTCTTTCTCTAGATATAATGAGTAGATATGTCACGAGCAATTGACAAACATGGTGCCCCCTATTCTAGACATGCATACAAGATGCATGCTTGGTGGTTGGCGTTGGCAATTTGTGTGAGGGAAAGTGGACACTAGTAGATAGATATGCATATATATATGAATGACATTTAGGAATTCAGTCCATCATTAGTCTTAGTTCTGTAGTTCATGTACATACAATATTTATGCCTATGAGATTTAATTATCTGAGACATTGGAGAAACCAATAGTTGGGAAACACACAATGAACTTTGATTGCCACTGGGTCCACATTTGAGTGCGCCTTCCTTATGCATAAATGTAGTAATCAAGAAGCCCGAAGGAATTTTTATGGAGTATGCCTCCAAGGGTCTTTTCTTGACCAAGTCGGTGATCTACAATTTCAGTGTCTTACTTCTCGAGATTTTAAGCGGGAAAAGGAATGCAAGCTTCTTGAATCTCATAGGACACGTATGTACATATAATGCACTAGATTCACTTAATATGAAACGAAAGATTCCACTTCAGTTGTGCTGAAAGCTAACTATCGAAGCGACTAATGATCACCGCAACCCCCTTTATTCCAGGTATGCAAGCTGAGGCAAGAAGCGAACGGGCATGAGTTGGTCGACATGGTACTTGGGCTTGACTGCCTGGTGTCCAAGGTGATGAAGTGAGTCTAGGTGGTGCTGCTCTGCATCCAGGTCAGCGCCAACGGCCGACCCAGCATTTCCGATATGGTCTTCATGCCGCGCAGCGAGGGGATCAGACTGCCAGAGCCCAAGCAGCCGGCCTACTTCAATGTCAGGATGTCGAGCATCCAGGAGTCAGTCAGACCGGTTGCCCGGTCGTCCTACATCAGCATCGACGTCGTCTTGTAGAACGGCAGATGGTCAACGTAGAGTTGGGAAGATGGCTCTGGAAAAACATGGTCCTTGGCCTGCTTTTTAATGTTTAGTGGAGGGCCTGAATCAACCGCTTTATTGCATTTTATCAGATCCGTAATTCAATGTTTGCATTTTGCTCACTTGGTGTGAAAATTGATGACTGGGCTTGATTCTCTTGCTATAGACGCGGGGTGGCTATTTTTAGTGGCAAGGTGTACACAACTGTCACTTGCATTACTTCCATTGCATAACTATATATATATATATATATATATAGATGTCAGGGTGCACACACTTGTCACTTGTGTGTAAAATTCAGAACCTGACATGATACAGGTTGCACATACACAAGAACAGGACATGCACTCAGATTCTCTTATTTGCCTGATGCATACAAAACTGCATATATATTGTGTGCAAATTCAGAACTTCCCATGTTACAGGCTGCACACAGGCAAGAACAAGACATGCCATTTGCATATTTATTTCATAATTATGACTTGCATTCATACATGCTTCGAACACATTTGATGATTTTCAATTGCATAGATACAACATACGTATTTATTCCTCCCAAACTACAAATCTGTTCAATAAGAGTTCCTAGGAAGACTAGGCGGCGGACGTTGCTCCCTCGCCGGCGTGCCAGTCGGATCCTCGGATGCCATGGCCGATCATGTCGTGCACGCCGTCGTACTTCACTACTTCAGCGAGTTTCCGAAAATTCAGTACTTACATTTCAGTGGATCCAAACACTTTTTTTTTATTTTTGGCATGAATGCAAGCCTCATAGCATCAACAGATCTTGTCATGAACTCATGATTCTGCTTCTTACTGAAAGTATTTATGTTAGTATGGGGGTTGTTGTGTTACTTCTGGTAAAACTACTTATGTATTACTCAGTTTTACTTCTTACATCAACTTGAATAAGAGGTTAATGGGTGCAGGCTTGAGCGTCTTGGTGGACAACTAAGTAAGAACAATTATTTTTGAACGGCGTCATCTGTGGAGCATCGGAGGATCCAGCAAGCCGTCAGCTGTGGTCTCTGACAGCTAAGAATCCCACAGTTAATTTGTTGGTTATTGGCATGTTGCATCATCTGTCAAGAGACCAAACAAAGAAAATTCTGAATATTCTGTGCTTCTTGAGAAAATTCTGAACTGTAATCTTAGGGGTTCCGTTCGTCGTCTCCACAGTGCAGCGCGTGGAGGGAGGGGAGGTGCGAAGGCTGGTGCTCCCGCCGCAATGGGGGCTCCCTGTGAGTTCTCCCTTTTCGGTATTGAATCTGAGCTGGTTTCAGTTCTATATTTTTGCAACTGAATTTCAGAGGCTAGTTGCAGAATTCAGACAATAACACAGAGAAAATAGATAACTTTGGGAGTTATTTTCAGAGCCTAGTTGCAGGTAGACAATAACACAGAGAAAATAGATAAGTTTGGGAGTGATTTTAGAGAGATAGATTCGATCATAGAGCAAAGTTGAGGCCCAACCCATACAACCTACCGCCAAGCAATCCGGCGGTAGGGTCAGGCAACCTACCGCCAAGGTTTGCGGCGGTAGGGTGTTGCGCTGGCCGTTAGGTAATGGCAATGGGCCGTCCATGCCACCACCAGAACCCTTGGCGGTAGGTTGCCTGACCCTACCGCCGAGCCCTGTGGCCGTAGATAAGGGTCAGATTTCAAAAAAAAATCAAACAGGGGTCAGATCCCCAATTTAGACCACAAAAGGGTCAAAACACGAAATTTTGCCCCCATTGCACACAGCTGGACCTTTGGAGCCTTCTGCTACGTATCTATGCCTTTTGGGCTCAAAAGGGCTCAGGCAACTTATCAACGATGTGTGCAAAATTGTCTCCACAAACAGATTGGCCGTAATGTGCATGCTTATGTGGATGATATTGTGGTTAAGTCAAGGAAGAAGGAGACTTTGGTCGATGATTTGAAGGAAACCTTTGATAACCTAAGGACGTACAAGATGATACTCAATCCGGCCAAATGTGTCTTTGGTGTACCGGCAGGCAAGTTATTTGGTTTTCTGGTGTCCAACAGGGGGATCGAGGCTAATCCGGAGAAGATTACGGCTATCACTTCCTTGGCTAAACCGAAGTGTATTAATGATGTTCAGCGTTTGGCTGGACGGATTGCTGCGTTGAGCCGGTTTATCAGCCGCCTTGGGGAAAAAGCGATCCCGTTGTATCAGATGTTGAAGAAGACGGATCAGTTCGTCTGGAGTTCTGCCGCTGATCAGGCATTGGAGGACTTAAAGCGGCAATTGGCCAATCCGCCCGTGCTCGCCGCTCCCATTGACAAGGAACCATTACTGCTGTATGTTGCTGCTAATGCTCGCGCGGTCAGTGTAGCTATTGTGGTGGAGCGGAAGGAGGCGGGCAAAGAGTACCCGGTTCAGCGTCCGGTTTATTATATCAGCGAGGTGCTTATTGAATCCAAACAAAGATATCCGCATTGGCAGAAGCTGGTATCCGGAGTTTTTATGGCAAGCCGGAAGCTGAAGCAGTATTTCCAAGGGCATCCCATCACAGTGGTCAGCTCTGCCCCCTTGGGTGATATCATCCAGAACCGAGAAGCGACGGGTCGGATTGCCAAGTGGGCTATAGAGCTTAGGCCGCACGGTTTAAAATATGTGCCTCGCACGGCGGTGAAGTCCCAAGCACTTGTCGATTTCATCAATGATTGGACGGAGTTGCAGGCCCCTCAAGAGAAGCCGGATCACACATATTGGACCATCCATTTCGACGGATCACGACAATTGGAGGGCTCGGGGGCTGGAGTCGTGTTAACTTCCCCACGAGGTGATAAGTTTTGTTATGTTCTCCGCTTAATGTTCCCTTACACTAACAATGCAGCTGAGTACGAAGCCTTGCTCCATGGTCTCCGGATGGCTAAAGAGATGAACTTAAGCCGGGTTAAGTGCTTCGGTGACTCGGATCTGGTGGCTCAACAGGTGTCTGGCACTTGGGATTCTAAAGACCCACTCATGGTTGCATATCGTCGTGAGGTTGATATTGTTGCAGGTCACTTCAAGGGCTATCAGGTGGACCACGTGGACAGTCGGAAGAATGAGGCGGCGGACGCTTTAAGCCGGCTAGGCTCACAGCGTAAACCGGTTCCGCCCAATGTTTTTCTTGATGTACTACACAACCCGTCGGTTCAACTACCTAGTGAAGCGGATTTGGCTGTTCCCGATCCGGAAGCTCAGCTGGTGGCAGCTCTTCACGTCATTCCGGATTGGACGCTTCCTTACCTGGCGTATATGAACCGGGGCAAGTTACCAGAGGATGAAACTCTGGCCAGACAAATAATAGGGCGGTCCAAGTCCATGACAATTGTCAATGGCGAGTTGCACCATTGTAGTGTGTCAGGAGCGTTTCAATGGTGCGTGTCTCCTGAGGAGGGCTGTGAAATTTTGCGTGAGATCCACGAAGGGGATTGTGGTCACCACGCTGGTTCAAAATCTCTGGTGGCTAAAGCGTTCCGCCACAGTTTCTATTGGTTAACTGCCCATGCTGATGCGGATGATCTGGTCAGATAATGTGATGGTTGCCAAAAATTCTCAAGACGCGCTCATGTTCCGGCTCAAGAATTGAGGATGATTCCAATCACTTGGCCGTTTGCAACTTGGGGCTGGATATGGTTGGGCCTTTCAAAAGGTCCAAGGACAAGAAGACCCACCTCCTGGTGGCGGTTGACAAATTTACAAAGTGGGTGGACGCAGAGCCCGTTAGCAAGTGTGATGCAGCCACCGCGGTTCAGTTCATCAAAAAGGTGATTTTCTGGTTTGGTTTTCCACACAGTATCATCACAGATAATGGTACCAATTTATCTAAGGGTGCCATGAAAGAGTTCTGCGAACGAGAGCACATCCGCCTTGACGTTTCATCAGTGGCGCACCCACAGTCCAATGGTCAAGCAGAAAGAGCTAATCAGGAGATCTTAGAGGCATCAAACCCCGGCTTATGGTTCCCTTAAAGAGGACGCCGGGTTGTTGGGTTGAAGAATTGCCCTCTGTGTTATGGAGCATCAATACCACGCCCAACAGATCAACAGGATACACGTCGTTCTTCATGGTTTATGGGGCAGAGGCGGTTCTCCCTAGTGATATCCGTCATGATTCACCTCGTGTTGCGGCTTATGTTGAAGCGGCCAACGAGACGGCTCGATAAGACGCTTTGGACCGGTTGGACGAAGAGCGAGACATAGCAGCTGCCCGCTCGGCGATTTACCAGCAAGATCTTCGTCGATATCACAGTTGTCGGGTCAGGACCAGAACATTTCAAGAAGGAGATTTGGTGCTTCGACTCATTCAAGATCAAACCGATATGCATAAGTTATCTCCACCTTGGGAAGGACCTTTCGTGGTCATCAAGAATCTGCACAACGGGTCATACTATCTGATCGATGTTCGAGAGCGGAAAGACTGACGCAAATCAGAGCAGGAGACCAACAGGCCGTGGAACATAGCTCATCTTCGGCCTTACTATACTTGAGCCATTGGCTCTGCCTATGTACATATTATGACAATGTATATATTATAAATATAATAAACTAGATCCTCAGCTAAAGCGGGGTATCTGTTCTTTTATATCATGTGTGGTTACATGGAGTGGTTCTGTTTTAAAAGCGACCTCCGGTTTACCCCTTGAAAAAGTTATAAATATCACTTGGGGGCTCGGTCATGTCTGAACCGATGCAACACCTTTCGATAGGCGAAAGCCACCAGATCACTTGGGGGCTCAGTCATGTCTGAACCGATGCAACACCTTTTGATAGGCGAAAGCCACCAGATCACCTGGGGGCTCGGTCGTGTCTGAACCGATGCAACACCTTTTGATCGGCGAAAGCCACCAGATCACTTGGGGACACGGTCAAGTCTGAACCGGTCACGCCTCTTGATCGGCCTAAAGGCCTTAGAGTCACTTGGGGGCTTGGTCGAACCCGAACCATTGCCATGCCACTTGATCGGCGTAATGCCACGGTTTCATTTGGGGACCTGGTTGACTTGAACCATAGCTACACCTTTGGGGAGCTTGGTCGTGTCTGACCGTGGTAACATCATCTGATCGGCTCAGTAAAGCCTCTCTTTTTGCAAAAGGTTTTGTCATTGCCTTTGCTTCAATATCTTTTCTTGATAAATTGCTGTTTTATCTTGGTTGCGTTTTTAAACTGACAACATTTTATACCGGTTCAAACAGCCAAATTGGCAGAACACGGTCCATTTTAAACCAGAGATTATTTGCTCGGTTTGATTTTTTCTCTGTTAACATCCTTTTTTGGAGTAACAAAGGGTTATTATGATCAAAGCACGGTTTATACAGTAAACCAGCGTTATATATACTGGAGTTGTTTTCTCCCAGGACGGTTTAGGGTTATCAAACCTTCGTTTCAAGATTGGCTAACGCCTACTTCATGCCCAATAAATGGCAGGTATTTCGTATCACAAAATTTGATCATATCTGCAAGTCTCCTTGCGTATATATATAAACATTCATAAACCGGATGGCGGTACAACCGCCCTGGTAGTTTAAGATTTTATGATTGCAGGAGATATAAATTGGCAATGTCGATCTTCCAAATAAAAGTATCAGCACAGATGCACGAAGGCATCTCAAGAAGCAAACGTATTGTCTATCCTATTACAAGGCAACATGGTGCCCAAATAAGATCATTGTTTTCTTGACGGAATATAATAAGGCAGCTGGATAAGCCTGCTTCCGGTTCACGCCTACTCGCCGCCCCGGTTTGACTGTTGTGGATCATCCTGCGCCGCTTCAGCTTCCTCATCCCTACCCAGTGGCTGGAAGTCAACAGTGGTCCAGTCGATTCCCATTAATGCTTGAAAGACAGCCTCCTCATGGATCAGTGAAGACGGTTCAATATCAGGAGCGTAAGTATGCTTACGGACTGGAGGAATCAGGTTCTCCGCTTCAGGGATTGGTGCGGCCACTCGTTTGTTCTGATCATTATACTAAGCTTGATAATGCGACAAATCTGCTTCTTCTGCCAATTGGCAGGCCAGAGGGCGCACCGCCCGGTTTATCGCTCTTAGATCCTCTTCGTTGAATTCTGAGCCATCTTCTTTCAAGCTGGGATAGCCCTGAGCTGCTTCAACGGGATCAAAATCAGGCACCCATGCTTTAGCCCGGATTAAGGCATTGATGGCTCCGGTTCGAGCAGCAGACTTTTTTAGCTCGTCAATCCGAGCAGGAAGCATTGACAATCTCTTCAGCGTATCTTGGATCAAGGTGTTGGAAATATGCCCTAGAGGCAATAATAAAAGCATTATTATTATATTTCCTTGTTCATGATAATTGTCTTTATTCGTGCTATAATGGTGTTATCCGGAAATCGTAATACATGTGTGAATAACAGACACCAACATGTCCCTAGTAAGCCTCTAGTTGACTAGCTCGTTGATCAATAGATAGTCATGGTTTCCTGACTATGGGCATTGGATGTCATTGATAACGAGATCACATCATTAGGAGAATGATGTGATGGACGAGACCCAATCCTAAACATGGCATAAGATCGTTTAGTTCGTTTGCTAGAGTTTTCCAATGTCAAGTATCCTTTCCTTAGACCATGAGATCGTGTAACTCCCGGATACCGTAGGAGTGCTTTGGGTTTGCCAAACGTCACAACGTAACTGGGTGACTATAAAGGTATACTACGGGTATCTCCGAAAGTGTCTGTTGGGTTGACACGGATCGAGACTGGGATTTGTCACTCCGTATGACGGAGAGGTATCACTGGGCCCACTCGGTAATGCATCATCATAATGAGCTCAAAGTGACCAAGTGTTTGGTCACGGTATCATGCATTACGGAACGAGTAAAGTGACTTGCCAGTAACGGGATTGAACGAGGTATTGGTATACCGACGATCGAATCTCGGGCAAGTAAAATACCGATTGACAAAGGGAATCGTATACGGGATTAATTGAATCCTTGACATCGTGGTTCATCCGATGAGATCGTCGTGGAGTATGTGGGAGCCAACATGGGTATCCAGATCCCGCTGTTGGTTATTGCCCGAGAGCCGTCTCGGTCATGACTGCATGTCTCCCGAACCCGTAGGGTCTACACACTTAAGGTTCGGTGACGCTAGGGTTGTGAAGATATGTATGTGCAGTAACCCGAATGTTGTTCGGAGTCTCGGATGAGATCCCGGACGTCACGAGGAGTTCCGGAATGGTCCGGAGGTAAAGAATTATATATAGGAAGTGCTATTTTGGCCATCGGGACAAGTTTCGGTGTTATCGGTATTGTACCGGGACCACCGGAGGGGTCCCGGGGTCCACCAGGTGGGGCCACCTGCCTTGGGGGGCCACATGGGCCTTAGGGGGTGCGCCTTGGCCCACTTGGGCCAAGGGGAACCAGCCCCAAGGGCCCATGCGCCAAGGAAACTTGGAGGAGGGAGAGTCCAAAGGGGGGAAGGCACCTCCGAGGTGCCTTGGGGAGGATGGACTCCTCCCCCCCTCTTGGCCGCACCCCTTCCTTGGAGGAAGGGGCAAGGCTGCGCCCTCCCCCCCTCTAATGCATCTATATAAAGGGGGGCAGGGGAGGGGGCAGCGCACCCTATTGCCCTGGCGCCCCCTCCTCCCTGCAACACCTCCTCCTCCTCCCGTAGTTGCTTAGCGAAGCCCTGCCGGAGTTCTGCTGCATCCACCACCACACCGTCGTGCTGGATCTTCCTCAACCTCTCCTTCCCCCTTGCTGGATCAAGAAGGAGGAGACGTCTCCCGTCCCGTACGTGTGTTGAACGCGGAGGTGCCGTCCGTTCGGTACTAGATCATCGGTGAATTGGATCACGGCAAGTACGACTACCTCATCCACGTTCACTCGAACGCTTCCGTTGCGATCTACAAAGTGGTATGTAGAAGCTATCTAATCTGAATACTCGTTGCTAGATGAACTCATAGATGGATCTTGGTGAAACCGTAGGAAAAATTTTAATTTTCTGCAACGTTCCCCAACAGTGGCATCATGAGCTAGGTCTATGCGTAGTTCTTCTTGCGCGAGTAGAACACAATTTGTTGTGGGCGTAGATGTTGTCAACTTTTCTTGCCGCTACTAGTCTTATCTTGCTTCAGCGGTATTGTGGGATGAAGCGGCCCGGACCAACCTTACACGTACGCTTACGTGAGACCGGTTCCACCGACTAACATGCACTAGTTGCATAAGGTGGCTGGCGGGTGTCTGTCTCTCCTACTTTAGTTGGAGCGGATTCGATGAAAAGGGTCCTTATGAAGGGTAAATAGAAGTTGACAAATCACGTTGTGGCTTTTACGTAGGTAAGAAAACGTTCTTACTAGAACCCTAATTCAGCCACGTAAAACTTGCAACAACAATTAGAGGACGTCTAACTTGTTTTTGCAGCAAGTGCTTGGTGATGTGATATGGCCAAAGTTGTGATGAATGATGAATGATATATATGTGATGTATGAGATCATGTTCATGTAATAGGAATCACGACTTGCATGTCGATGAGTATGACAACCGGCAGGAGCCATAGGAGTTGTCATTATTCTTTTATGACCTGCGTGTCGCCATGTAAATTACTTTACTTTATTGCTAAATGTGTTAGCCATAGTAGTAGAAGTAATAGTTGGCGAGCAACTTCATGGAGACACGATGATGGGGATCATGATGATGGAGATCATGGTGTCAAGCCGGTGACAAGATGATCATGGAGCCCCAAGATGGAGATCAAAGGAGCTGTGTGATATTGGCCATATCATGTCACTATTATTATTATTTGATTGCATGTGATGTTTATGATGTTTTTGCATCTTGTTTACTTAGAACGACGGTAGTAAATAAGATTATCCCTCATAATAATTTCAAGAAAGTGTTCCCCCTAACTGTGCACCGTTGCGACAGTTCGTTGTTTCGAAGCACCACATGATGATCGGGTGTGATAGATTCTAACGTTCAAATACAACGGGTGTAAGACAGATTTACACATGCAAACACTTAGGTTGACTTGACGAGCCTAGCATGTACAGACATGGCCTCGGAACACAGAAGACCGAAAGGTCGAGCATGAGTCGTATAGAAGATACGATCAACATGAAGATGTTCACCAATGTTGACTAGTCCGTCTCACGTGATGATCGGACACGGCCTAGTTGACTTGGATCATGTAATACTTAGATGACTAGAAGAGGGATGTCTATCTAAGTGGGAGTTCATTAAATAATTTGATTAGATGAACTTTAAAATTGTCATGAACTTAGTCTAAAATATTTACAATATGTCTTGTAGATCAAATGGCCAACGTAGTCCTCAACTTCAACGCGTTCCTAGAGAAAACCAAGCTGAAAGACGATGGCAGCAACTACACGGACTGGGTCCGGAACCTGAGGATCATCCTCATAGCTGCCAAGAAAGATTATGTCCTACAAGCACCACTAGGTGACGCACCGGTTCTCCCTGCAGAACAAGACGTTATGAACGCTTGGCAGTCACGTTCCGATGATTACTCCCTCGTTCAGTGCGGCATGCTTTACAGCTTAGAGCCGGGGCTCCAAAAGCGTTTTGAGAGACATGGAGCATATGAGATGTTCGAAGAGCTGAAAATGGTTTTCCAAGCTCATGCCCGGGTCGAGAGATATGAGGTCTCCGACAGATTCTTTAGCTGTAAGATGGAGGAAAATAGCTCTGTCAGTGAACACATACTCAAAATGTCTGGGTTGCACAACCGCTTGACTCAACTGGAAGTTAATCTCCCGGATGAAGCGGTCATTGATAGAATCCTCCAGTCGCTTCCACCTAGCTACAAGAGCTTTGTGATGAACTACAACATGCAGGGGATGGTAAAGACCATTCCTGAGGTATATGCTATGCTGAAATCAGCAGAGGTAGAAATCAAGAAGGAACATCAAGTGTTGATGGTGAATAAAACCACTAAGTTCAAGAAGGGCAAGGGTAAAAAGAACTTCAAGAAGGACGGCAAGGAAGTTGCCGCGTCCAGTAAGCAAGTTGCCGGGAAGAAGCCAAAGAATGGACCCAAGCCCGAGACTGAGTGCTTTTATTGCAAGGGAAGTGGTCACTGGAAGCGGAATTGCCCCAAGTACTTAGCGGACAAGAAGGCCGGCAAAACAAAAGGTATATGTGATATACATGTAATTGATGTGTACCTTACCAGTACTCGTAGTAGCTCTTGGGTATTTGATACCGGTGCAGTTGCTCATATTTGTAACTCAAAGCAGGAGCTGCGGAATAAGCGGAGACTGGCGAAGGACGAGGTGACGATGCGCGTCGGGAATGGTTCCAAGGTCGATGTGATCGCCGTCGGCACGCTACCTCTACATTTACCTACGGGATTAGTTTTAAACCTCAATAATTGTTATTTAGTGCCAAGTTTGAGCATGAACATTGTATCTGGATCTCGTTTAATTCGAGATGGCTACTCATTTAAATCCGAGAATAATGGTTGTTCTATTTATATGAGAGATATGTTTTATGGTCATGCTCCGATGGTTGATGGTTTATTCTTAATGAATCTCGTACGTGATGATACACATATTCATAGTGTGAATACCAAAAGAGTTAAAGTTGATAACAATAGTCCCACATATTTGTGGCACTGCCGCCTTGGTCACATAGGTGTCAAACGCATGAAGAAGCTCCATGCAGATGGACTTTTAGAGTCTCTTGATTATGAATCATTTGACACGTGCGAACCATGCCTCATGGGTAAAATGACCAAGACTCCGTTCTCAGGAACAATGGAGCGAGCAACCAACTTATTGGAAATCATACATACCGATGTGTGCGGTCCAATGAGTGTTGAGGCTCGCGGAGGCTATCGTTATGTTCTCACCCTCACTGATGACTTGAGTAGATATGGGTATATCTACTTAATGAAACACAAGTCTGAGACCTTTGAAAAGTTCAAGGAATTTCAGAGTGAGGTTGAAAATCAACGTGATAGAAAGATCAAGTTTCTACGATCAGATCGTGGAGGAGAATACTTGAGTCACGAATTTGGCACACACTTAAGAAAATGTGGAATAGTTTCACAACTCACGCCGCCTGGAACACCTCAGCGTAATGGTGTGTCCGAACGTCGTAATCGCACTCTATTAGATATGGTGCGATCTATGATGTCTCTTACCGATTTACTGCTATCTTTTTGGGGCTATGCTTTAGAGACTGCCGCATTCACTTTAAATAGGACTCCGTCGAAATCCGTTGAGACGACACCGTATGAATTATGGTTTGGGAAGAAACCTAAGCTGTCGTTTCTAAAAGTTTGGGGATGCGATGCTTATGTCAAGAAACTTCAACCTGAGAAGCTCGAACCCAAGTCGGAAAAATGCGTCTTCATAGGATACCCAAAAGAAACTGTTGGGTATACCTTCTACCTCAGATCCGAAGGCAAGATCTTTGTTGCCAAGAATGGATCCTTTCTAGAGAAAGAGTTTCTCTTGAAAGAAGTAAGTGGGAGGAAAGTAGAACTTGATTAAGTGTTACCTCTTGAACCGGAAAATGGCGAAACTCAAGAAATCGTTCCTGAGGTGCCTGCACCGACTAGAGAGGAAATTAATGATGATGATCAAGATGCTTCTGATCAAGCTGCTACTGAAATTCGAAGGTCCAAAAGGACACGTTCCGCACCAGAGTGGTACGGCAACCCTGTCTTGGAAATCATGTTGTTAGACAACGGTGAACCTTCGAACTATGAGGAAGCAATGGCGGGCCTAGATTCCGACAAATGGCTAGAAGCCATGAAATCCGAGATAGGATCCATGTATGAAAACGAAGTATGGACTTTGACTGACTTGCCCGTTGAAAGGCGAGCCATAGAAAACAAATGGATCTTTAAGAAGAAGACAGACGCGGATGGTATGTGACCATCTATAAAGCTCGGCTTGTCGCTAAGGGTTATCGACAAGTTCAAGGGGTTGACTACGATGAGACTTTCTCACCGGTAGCGAAGCTGAAGTCCGTCCGAATCATGTTAGCAATTGCCGCATACTATGATTATGAGATATGGCAAATGGACGTCAAAACGGCATTCCTTAATGGTTTCCTTAAGGAAGAATTGTATATGATGCAGCCGGAAGGTTTTGTCGATCCTAAGAATGCTGACAAGGTGTGCAAGCTCCAACGCTCGATTTATGGGCTGGTGCAAGCATCTCGGAGTTGGAACATTCGCTTTGATGAGATGATCAAAGCGTTTGGGTTTACGCAGACTTATGGAGAAGCCTGCGTTTACAAGAAAGTGAGTGGGAGCTCTATAGCATTTCTCATACTATATGTAGATGACATACTTTTGATGGGAAATGATATAGAACTCTTGGACAGCATTAAGGCCTACTTGAATAAGAGTTTTTCAATGAAGGACCTTGGAGAAGCTGCTTATATATTAGGCATCAAGATCTATAGAGATAGATCGAGACGCCTCATAGGTCTTTCACAAAGCACATACCTTGATAAGATATTGAAGAAGTTCAATATGGATCAATCTAAGAAGGGGTTCTTACCAGTATTACAAGGTGTGAAATTGAGCTCAGCTCAATGTCCGACCACGGCAGAAGATATAGAAGAGATGAGGGTCATCCCCTATGCCTCAGCCATAGGTTCTATTATGTATGCCATGCTGTGTACCAGACCTGATATAAACCTTGCCGTAAGTTTGGTAGGAAGGTACCAAAGTAATCCCGGCAAGGAACACTGGACAGCGGTCAAGAATATCCTGAAGTACCTGAAAAGGACTAAGGAAATGTTTCTCGTTTATGGAGGTGACGAAGAGCTCGTCGTAAAGGGTTACGTCGACGCTAGCTTCGACACTGATCTGGATGACTCTAAGTCACAAACCGGATACGTGTATATTTTGAATGGTGGGGCAGTAAGCTGGTGCAGTTGCAAGCAAAGCGTCGTGGCGGGATCTACATGTGAAGCGGAGTACATGGCAGCCTCGGAGGCGGCACATGAAGCAATATGGGTGAAGGAGTTCATCACCGACCTCGGGGTCATACCCAATGCGTCGGGGCCAATCAAGCTCTTCTGTGACAACACTGGAGCTATTGCACTTGCAAAGGAGCCCAGGTTTCACAAGAAGACTAGGCACATCAAGCGTCGCTTCAACTCCATTCGTGAAAATGTTCAAGATGGAGACATAGAAATTTGTAAAGTGCACACGGATCTGAATGTCGCAGATCCGTTGACTAAACCTCTCCCTAAGGCAAAACATGATCAGCACCAGAACTCTATGGGTGTTCGATTCATCACAATGTAACAAGATTATTGACTCTAGTGCAAGTGGGAGACTGTTGGAAATATGCCCTAGAGGCAATAATAAAAGCATTATTATTATATTTCCTTGTTCATGATAATTGTCTTTATTCGTGCTATAATTGTGTTATCCGGAAATCGTAATACATGTGTGAATAACAGACACCAACATGTCCCTAGTAAGCCTCTAGTTGACTAGCTCGTTGATCAATAGATAGTCATGGTTTCCTGACTATGGGCATTGGATGTCATTGATAACGAGATCACATCATTAGGAGAATGATGTGATGGACGAGACCCAATCCTAAACATGGCATAAGATCGTTTAGTTCGTTTGCTAGAGTTTTCCAATGTCAAGTATCCTTTCCTTAGACCATGAGATCGTGTAACTCCCGGATACCGTAGGAGTGCTTTGGGTTTGCCAAACGTCACAACGTAACTGGGTGACTATAAAGGTATACTACGGGTATCTCCGAAAGTGTCTGTTGGGTTGACACGGATCGAGACTGGGATTTGTCACTCCGTATGACGGAGAGGTATCACTGGGCCCACTCGGTAATGCATCATCATAATGAGCTCAAAGTGACCAAGTGTTTGGTCACGGGATCATGCATTACGGAACGAGTAAAGTGACTTGCCAGTAACGGGATTGAACGAGGTATTGGTATACCGACGATCGAATCTCGGGCAAGTAAAATACCGATTGACAAAGGGAATCGTATACGGGATTAATTGAATCCTTGACATCGTGGTTCATCCGATGAGATCGTCGTGGAGTATGTGGGAGCCAACATGGGTATCCAGATCCCGCTGTTGGTTATTGCCCGAGAGCCGTCTCGGTCATGACTGCATGTCTCCCGAACCCGTAGGGTCTACACACTTAAGGTTTGGTGACGCTAGGGTTGTGAAGATATGTATGTGCAGTAACCCGGATGTTGTTTGGAGTCCCGGATGAGATCCCGGACGACACGAGGAGTTCCGGAATGGTCCGGAGGTAAAGAATTATATATAGGAAGTGCTATTTTGGCCATCGGGACAAGTTTCGGTGTTATCGGTATTGTACCGGGACCACCGGAGGGGTCCCGGGGTCCACCAGGTGGGGCCACCTGCCTTGGGGGGCCACATGGGCCTTAGGGGGTTGCGCCTTGGCCCACTTGGGCCAAGGGGAACCAGCCCCAAGGGCCCATGCGCCAAGGAAACTTGGAGGAGGGAGAGTCCAAAGGGGGGAAGGCACCTCCGAGGTGCCTTGGGGAGGATGGACTCCTCCCCCCCTCTTGGCCGCACCCCTTCCTTGGAGGAAGGGGCAAGGCTGCGCCCTTCCCCCCTCTAATGCATCTATATAAAGGGGGGCAGGGGAGGGGGCAGCGCACCCTATTGCCCTGGCGCCCCCTCCTCCCTGCAACACCTCCTCCTCCTCCCGTAGTTGCTTAGCGAAGCCCTGCCGGAGTTCTGCTGCATCCACCACCACACCGTCGTGCTGGATCTTCCTCAACCTCTCCTTCCCCCTTGCTGGATCAAGAAGGAGGAGACGTCTCCCGTCCCGTACGTGTGTTGAACGCGGAGGTGCCGTCCGTTCGGTACTAGATCATCGGTGAATTGGATCACGGCAAGTACGACTACCTCATCCACGTTCACTCGAACGCTTCCGTTGCGATCTACAAAGTGGTATGTAGAAGCTATCTAATCTGAATACTCGTTGCTAGATGAACTCATAGATGGATCTTGGTGAAACCGTAGGAAAAATTTTAATTTTCTGCAACGTTCCCCAACACAAGGTGGGTGCTGGATTATTATGTGACGCAGTTGACATAATCCGCTGCGCTCTAGTGATTAATGCGGGTGCCTGCAACATGATAGAGCGGTTCACAAACCGGACCTATTATAAGAGGATCAAGATTATCATAGAAGTCACAGGATGCTTACCAAAGATGGCGGCAGTCATTGCATGCACTTGTCGCTTTACGCTGGTCAATTCATCAGTTACCGGTTTAAGGGCAGCCTCAGCATCTTCAATCTTCTTGGTTAAAGCGGCCTTTTCTGTGGCCCAATCAGCCCGTTCCTTCTTGAAGCCCTCCTTCAGCTGTTCCATGGTGCCTAAAGCGCTAGTTAACTCCTCCTTTGCCTTGGAGGTTTCAGCTTGTTGGGATTTCAAGTTCTCTTGAAGGTCGGCGACTTGGTTTTCTTTGGCCTTTAGTTCAGCCTGCATTCCGACAGTTATACAGTTTAAATGATGCAGAAAATGAAGTACCAACCACATAACAAGTTATGCACCTTGTACTCGGGGGCTAATGCCTATTTGATCTACAGCTGACAACTGATTGCAAAGTCCCAAGCTCAATACAAGTATTCAACTTGGCACTTGGGGGCTAATGGCTATTTTTTCAATATTATTTCTGATGCTACTGAATGAAGATTAAAGTCTCGGTTCAACTATATTAAGTTGAACCGACCCTTGGGGGCTACATCAGTGAATTTTGAAGTATTCAAAGCTTATGTTAATAAGTCTCGGTTTCACTAGATCAAGTTGAACCGAACCTTGGGGGCTACATCAGTGAGCTTTGGAGCATTGAGTTTTTGAAGGAAATATGCCCTAGAGGCAATAATAAAGTTATTATTTATTTCCTTATTTCATGATAAATGTTTATTATTCATGCTAGAATTGTATTAACCGGAAACGTAATACATGTGTGAATACATAGACAAACAGAGTGTCACTAGTATGCCTCTACTTGACTAGCTTGTTAATAAAAGATGGTTGAGTTTCCTAACCATAGACAAAGGAGTTGTCATTTGGTTAACAAGGTCACATCATTGGCTGAATGATCTGATTGACATGACCCAATCCATTAGCTTAGCACCCGATCGTTTAGTGTGTTGCTATTGCTTTTATCCATGACTTATACATGTTCCTATGACTATGAGATTATGCAACCCCCGTTTACCGGAGGAACACTTTGGGTACTACCAAACGTCACAACGTAACTGGGTGATTATAAAGGAGTACTACAGGTGTCTCCAAAGGTAGATGTTGGGTTGGCGTATTTCGAGATTAGGATTTGTCACTCCGATAGTCGGAGAGGTATCTCTGGGCCCTCTCGGTAATGCACATCACATAAGCCTTGCAAGCACTACAACTAATGAGTTAGTTGTGAGATGATGTATTACGGAACGAGTAAAGAGACTTACCAGTAACGAGATTGAACTAGGTATTGGATACCGACGATCAAATCTCGGGTAAGTAACATACCGATGACAAAGGGAACTAACGTATGTTGTTATGCGGTCTGACCGATAAAGATCTTCGTAGAATATGTAGGAGCCAATATGGGCATCCAGGTCCCGCTATTGGTTATTGACCGGAGACGTGTCTCGGTCATGTCTACATTGTTCTCGAACCGTAGGGTCCGCACGCTTAAGGTTTCGATGACGGTTATTATGAGTTTGTGTATTTTGATGTACCGAAGGAGTTCGGAGTCCCGGATGTGATCACGGACGTGACGAGGAGTCTCGAAATGGTCGAGACGTAAAGATCGGTATATTGGACGACTATATTCGGACATCGGAAAGGTTCTGAGTGATTCGGGTATTTTCGGAGGTACCGGGGAGTTACGGGAATACGGGGAAGAGTATTGGGCCTTGATGGGCTTTAGTGGGAAGAGGAAAAAGGCTGCTGCGCCCCCCTCCCCTCTAGTCCGAATTAGACTAGGGAAAAGGGGGCCGGCCACCTTTCCTACTCCTCCACTTCCTTCTCCCTTCCTCCCCTCTTGGTGGACTCCTACTAGGACTTGGAATCCTAGTAGGACTCCACATCCTGGCCGCGCCTAGCCTTGGCCGGCCTCCTCCTCCTCCATCCTTTATATACAGGGGCAGGGGGCACCCCATAGACACACAAGTTGATCCTTGAGATCGTTCCTTAGCCGTGTGCGGTGCCCCCCTCCACCATATTCCACCACGGTCATATTGTTGCAGCGCTTAGGGGAAGCCCTGCGATAGTAGAACATCAAGATCGTCACCACGCCGTCGTGCTGACGGAACTCTCTCCCCGGAGCTTTGCTGGATCGGAGCCCGAGGAGCGTCATCGAGCTGTACGTGTGTCAAGAACTCGGGGGCGCCGGAGTAACGGCGCCGGGATCGGTTGGATCGCGAGGAGATCGTACGACTACTTCCTCTTTGTTGTGATCGCTTCCGCTTCGGTCTACGAGGGTACGTAGACAACACTCTCCCCTCTCGTTGCTATGCATCACCATGATCTTGCGTGTGCGTAGGAAATTTTTTGAAATTACTACGTTCCCCAACAGTGGCATCCGAGCCTAGGTTTTTATGGATTGATGTTATTTGCACGAGTAGAACACAAGTGAGTTGTGGACGATACAAGTCATACTGCCTACCAGCATGTCATACTTTGGTTTAGCGGTATTGTTGGATGAGATGACCCGGACCAACCTTACGCGTACGCTTACGCGAGACCGGTTCCCTCGACGTGCTTTGCACACAGATGGCTTGCAGGAGACATCTCACCAACTTTAGTTGAACCAAGTATGGCTACGCCCGGTCCTTGAGAAGGTTAAAACGGAGTCTATTTGACGAACTATCGTTGTGGTTTTGATGCGTAGGTAAGATGAGTTCTTGCTTAAGCCCGTAGCAGCCACGTAAAACTTGCAACAAACAAAGTAGAGGACGTCTAACTTGTTTTTGCAGGGCATGTTGTGATGTGATATGGTCAAGACATGATGCTATATTTTATTGTATGAGATGATCATGTTTTGTAACCGAGTTATCGGCAACCGGCAGGAGCCGTATGGTTGTCGCTTTATTGTATGCAATGCAATCGCCCTGTAATGCTTTACTTTATCACTAAGCGGTAGCGATAGTCGTAGAAGCATAAGATTGGCGAGACGACAACGATGCTACGATGGAGATCAAGGTGTCGCGCCGGTGACGATGGTGATCATGATGGTGCTGCAGAGATGGAGATCACGAAGCACAAGATGATGATGACCATATCATATCACTTATATTGATTGCATGTGATGTTTATCTTTTTATGCATCTTATCTTGCTTTGATTGACGGTAGCATTATAAGATGATCTCTCACTAAATTATCAAGAAGTGTTCTCCCCAAGTATGCACCATTGCCAAAGTTCGTCGTGCCCAGACAACACGTGATGATCGGGTGTGATAAGCTCTACGTCCATCTACAACGGGTGCAAGCCAGTTTTGCACACGCAGAATACTCGGGTTATACTTGACGAGCCTAGCATATGCAGATATGGCCTCGGAACACGGAGACCGAAAGGTCGAGCATGAATCATATAGTAGATATGATCAACATAATGATGTTCACCATTGAGAACTAATCCATTTCACGTGATGATCGGTTATGGTTTAGTTTGATTTGGATCACGTGATCACTTAGAAGATTAGAGGGATGTCTATCTAAGTGGGAGTTCTTAAGTAATATGATTAATTGAACTTTAATTTATCATGAACTTAGTCCTGGTAGTATTTTGCAAATTATGTCGTAGATCAATAGCTCGCGTTGTTGCTTCCCTGTGTTTATTTTGATATGTTCCTAGAGAAAATTATATTGAAAGATGTTAGTAGCAATGATGCGGATTGGATCCGTGATCTGAGGTTTATCCTCATTGCTGCACAGAAGAATTATGTCCTTGATGCACCGCTAGGTGACAGACCTATTGCAGGAGCAGATGCAGACGTTGTGAACGTTTGGCTAGCTCAATATGATGACTACTTTATAGTTTAGTGCACCATGCTTAACGGCTTAGAATCGGGACTTCAAAGACGTTTTGAACGTCATGGACCATATGAGATGTTCCAGGAGTTGAAGTTAATATTTCAAGCAAATACCCGAGTTGAGAGATATGAAGTCTCCAACAAGTTCTATAGCTAAAAGATGGAGGAGAATCGCTCAACTAGTGAGCATGTGCTCAGATTGTCTGGGTACTACAATCGCTTGAATCAAGTGGGAGTTAATCTTCCAGATAAGATAGTGATTGACAGAATTCTCTAGTCACCATCACTAAGTTAGTAGAACTTCGTGATGAACTATAGTATGCAAGGGATGACGAAAACAATTCCCAAGCTCTTCGTGATGCTGAAATCGACGAAGGTAGAAATCAAGAAAAACATCAAGTGTTGATGGTTGACGAGACCACTAGTTTCAAGAAAAGGGCAAAGGGAAGAAGAGGAACTTCAAGAAGAACGGCAAGCGAGTTGCTGTTCAAGTGAAGAAGCTCAAGTCTAGTCCTAAGCTTGAGACTAAGTGCTTCTACTGCAAAGGGACTGGTCACTGGAAGCGGAACTACCCCAAGTGATTGGCGGATATGAAGGATGGCAAAGTGAACATAAGTATATTTGATATACATGATTATTGATGTGTACTTTACTAGTGTTTATAGCAACCCCTCAGTATTTGATACTGGTTCAGTTGCTAAGAGTAGTAACTCGAAACGGGAGTTGCAGAATAAAGAGAGACTAGTTAAGGGTGAAGTGACGATGTGTGTTGGAAGTGGTTCCAAGATTGATATGATCATCATCACACTCTCCCTATACTTTCGGGATTAGTGTTAAAACTAAATAAGTGTTATTTGGTGTTTGCATTGAGCATGAATATGATTTGATCATGTTTATTGCAATACAGTTATTCATTTAAATTAGAGAACAATTGTTGTTCTGTTTACATGAATAAAACCTTCTATGGTTATACACACCAACGAAATGGTTCGTTGAATCTCGATCGTAGTGATACACATATTCATAATATTGAAGCCAAAAGGATGCAAAGTTAATAATGATAGTGCAACTTGTTTGTGGCACTACTGTTTAAGTCATATTGGTGTAAAGCGCATGAAGAAACTCCATGCAGATGGAATTTTGGAATCACTTGATTATGAATCACTTGATGCTTGCGAACCATGCCTCATGGGCAAGATGACTAAGACTTCATTCTCCGGAACAATGGAGCGAGCAACTGACTTGTTGGAAATCATACATACCGATGTATGTGGTCCGATGAAAATTAAGGCTCGCGACAAGTATCATTATTTTCTGACCTTCACAGATGTTTTGAGCAGATATGGGTATATCTACTTGATAAAACATAAGTCTGAAATGTTTGAAAAGTTCAAAGAATTTCAGAGTGAAGTGGAAAATCATCGTGACAAGAATATAAAGTTTCTACGATCTGATCGCGGAGACGAATATTTGAGTTACGAGTTTGGTCTTCAGTTAAAACAATGTGAAATAGTTTCACTACTCACGCCACCTGGAACACCACAGCATAATGGTGCGTCCGAACGTCATAACCGTACTTTATTGGATATAGTACAATCTATGATGTCTCTTACCGATCTACCACTATCGTTTTTGGGGTTATGCATTAAAGACAGCTGCATTCACGTTAAAAAGGGGCACCATCTAAAGTCCGTTGAGACGACACAATATGTACTGTGGTTTAGCAAGAAACCAAAGTTGTCGTTTCTTAAAGTTTGGGCTGCGATGCTTATGTGAAAAAGCTTCAACCTGATAAGCTCGAACCCAAATCGGAGAAATGTGTCTTCATAGGATACCCAAAGGAGACAGTTGGGTACACCTTCTATCACAGATCCAAAGGCAAGACATTCGTTGCTAAGAATGGATCATTTCTAGAGAAGGAGTTTCTCTCGAAAAAAGTGAGTGGGAGGAAAGTAGAACTTGATAAGGTAACTGTACCTTCTCCCTTGTTGTAAAGTAGTTCATCACAGAAATCTGTTCTTGTGACTACTACACCAATTAGTGAGGAAGCTAATGATGATGATCATGTAACTTCAGATCAAGTTACTACCGAATCTCGTAAGTAAACCAGAGTGAGATCCGCACCAGAGTAGTACGGTAATCCTGTTCTGGAAGTCATGTTACTAGACCATGATGAACCTACGAACTATGAGGAAGCAATGATGAGCCCAGATTCCGCGAAATGGCTTGAGGCCATAAAATCTGAGATGGGATCCATGTATGAGAACAAAGTATGGACTTTGATTGACTTTCCCGATGATCGGCAAGCCATAGAAAATAAATCGATCTACAAGAGGAAGACGGACGCTGATAGTAGTGTTACTATCTACAAAGCTAGAATTGTCGCAAAAGGTTTTCGACAAGATCAAGGTGTTGACTACGATGAGAGTTTCTCACTCGTATCTATGCTTAAGTCTGTCCGAATCATGTTAGCAATTGCCGCATTTTATGAAATCTGGCAAATGGATAACAAAACTGCATCCCTTAATGGATTTATTAAAGAAGAGTTGTATATGATGCAACCAGAAAGTTTTGTCAATCCTAAAGGTGCTAACAAAATATGCAAGCTCCAGCGATCCATCTATGGACTGGTGCAAGCATCTCGGAGTTGGAATACACGCTTTGATAAGTTGATCAAAGCATATAGTTTTATACGAACTTGCGCTGAAGCCTGTATTTACAAGAAAGTGAGTGGGAGCACTACAACATTTCTGACAAAGTATATGTGAATGACATATTGTTGATCAGAAATAATGTAGAATTATTCTGTAAAGCACAAAGGAGTGTTTGAAAGGAGTTTTTCAAAGAAAGACCTCGGTGAAGCTGCTTACAAATTGAGCATCAAGATCTATAGAGATAGATCAAGACGCTTGATAAGTTTTTCAATGAGTACATACCTTGACAAGATTTTGAAGTAGTTCAAAATGGAACAGTCAAAGAAAGAGTTCTTGCCTGTGTTACAAGGTGTGAAGTTGAGTAAGACTCAAAGCCCGACCACGGCAGAAGATAGAAAGAGAATGAAAGTCATTCCCTATGATTCAGCCATAGGTTCTATAAAGTATGCCACGCTGTGTACCAGGTCTATTGTATACCCTACACTTATTTTGGCATGGGAGTACAATAGTGATCTAGGAGTAGATCACTGGACAGCGGTCAAAATTATCCTTAGTGGAATAAGGATATGTTTCTCGATTATGGAGGTGACAAAAAGGTTCGCCGTAAAGGGTTACGTTGATGCAAGTTTTGACACTAATCCAGATGACTCTAAGTCTCAATCTGGATACATATTGAAAGTGGGAGCAATTAGCTAAAGTAGCTCCGTGCAGAGCATTGTTAACATAGAAAATTGCAAAATACATAACGGATCTGAATGTGAAAGATCCATTGACTAAGATTCTCACACAAGCAAAACATGATCACACCTTAGTACTCTTTGGGTGTCAATCACATAGCGATGTGAACTAGATTACTGAATCTAGTTAACCCTTGGAGTTTGGTCACATGGCAATGTGAACTATGGGTGTTAATCACGTGATGATGCGAACTATCGATGTTAATCACATGGTGATGTGATCTAGATTATTGACTCTAGTGCAAGTGGGAGACTGAAGGAAATATGCCCTAGAGGCAATAATAAAGTTATTATTTATTTCCTTATTTCATGATAAATGTTTATTATTCATGCTAGAATTGTATTAACCGGAAAAACGTAAAACATGTGTGAATACATAGACAAACAGAGTGTCACTAGTATGCCTCTACTTGACTAGCTTGTTAATCAAAGATGCTTGAGTTTCCTAACCATAGACAAAGGAGTTGTCATTTGGTTAACAGGGTCACATCATTGGTTGAATGATCTGATTGACATGACCCAATCCATTAGCTTAGCACCCGATCGTTTAGTGTGTTGCTATTGCTTTTATCCATGACTTATACATGTTCCTATGACTATGAGATTATGCAACCCCCGTTTACCGGAGGAACACTTTGGGTACTACCAAACGTCACAACGTAACTGGGTGATTATAAAGGAGTACTACAGGTGTCTCCAAAGGTAGATGTTGGGTTGGCGTATTTCGAGATTAGGATTTGTCACTCCGATAGTCGGAGAGGTATCTCTGGGCCCTCTCGGTAATGCACATCACATAAGCCTTGCAAGCACTACAACTAATGAGTTAGTTGTGAGATGATGTATTACGGAACGAGTAAAGAGACTTACCAGTAACGAGATTGAACTAGGTATTGGATACCGACGATCAAATCTCGGGTAAGTAACATACCGATGACAAAGGGAACTAACGTATGTTGTTATGCGGTCTGACCGATAAAGATCTTCGTAGAATATGTAGGAGCCAATATGGGCATCCAGGTCCCGCTATTGGTTATTGACCGGAGACGTGTCTCGGTCATGTCTACATTGTTCTCGAACCGTAGGGTCCGCACGCTTAAGGTTTCGATGACGGTTATTATGAGTTTGTGTATTTTGATGTACCGAAGGAGTTCGGAGTCCCGGATGTGATCACGGACGTGACGAGGAGTCTCGAAATGGTTGAGACGTAAAGATCGGTATATTGGACGACTATATTCGGACATCGGAAAGGTTCTGAGTGATTCGGGTATTTTCGGAGGTACCGGGGAGTTACGGGAATACGGGGAAGAGTATTGGGCCTTCATGGGCTTTAGTGGGAAGAGGAAAAAGGCTGCTGCGCCCCCCTCCCCTCTAGTCCGAATTGGACTAGGGAAAAGGGGGCCGGCCACCTTTCCTACTCCTCCACTTCCTTCTCCCTTCCTCCCCTCTTGGTGGACTCCTACTAGGACTTGGAATCCTAGTAGGACTCCACATCCTGACCGCGCCTAGCCTTGGCCGGCCTCCTCCTCCTCCATCCTTTATATACAGGGGCAGGGGGCACCCCATAGACACACAAGTTGATCCTTGAGATCGTTCCTTAGCCGTGTGCGGTGCCCCCCTCCACCATATTCCACCTCGGTCATATTGTTGCAGCGCTTAGGCGAAGCCCTGCGATAGTAGAACATCAAGATTGTCACCACGCCGTCGTGCTGACGGAACTCTCTCCCCGGAGCTTTGCTGGATCGGAGCCCGAGGAGCGTCATCGAGCTGTACGTGTGTCAAGAACTCGGGGGCGCCGGAGTAACGGCGCCGGGATCGGTTGGATCGCGAGGAGATCGTACGACTACTTCCTCTACGTTGTGATCGCTTCCGCTTCGGTCTACGAGGGTACGTAGACAACACTCTCCCCTCTCGTTGCTATGCATCACCATGATCTTGCGTGTGCGTAGGAAATTTTTTCAAATTACTACGTTCCCCTCTCGCCGGTTTGTACTGGTGTAGTCGATTTATCGGCAGGTTTGGAGGGACTGGTGGATTTCTCAATCCGGATGGGGCTGGCAGGCTTGTCAGCAGGACCGAAGGCATCAACAGATCTTTCTTCAACAGTGACAACGTTATCTTGCACTAGCGGGTCATTGGCACATCTTCATGGATGACCGCTTCAACGTTTGGGGTAGGACTCTGTTCAGGAGCAGCGTCTTCTTCGACCGCTTTGTCCAGACGAGCCTTCTTGCTTGGCCTCGGTTTAGCCCTAAAAGGAGCAGAAAAATCAAAGACAGTACATGTTGAAAGCTACAAATATCTACAACATTACGATAAGTACAAACTTACCCAAGCACGGTCTTAAGTGGAGGCAGCTGGGTACCGGTTGACTCGCCAGAAGATGAGTGGGAGGTAACCTGATAATCGGAGTCAGATGGATTAAGCGGTTGACGAAAACAACCCGCTTTAGGACGAATACTGACAAGCAAATTAGAGACCTCTAAGCGACGTCTCCGAACCAGATTGTTCGGTAAACCGGTGGAGGTAACTACCTGGCCACTGTGCCGAGTCGTGCGGCGCACCTCATGCTGTCGGGTCTTCATAAGAAAGTTGGGATCCAAGTAAGCAAGAGGATGAGAAAATTTAATTTTTCGGTTTACCTGACGGATTTTTTGTGAAGGTAGAGGACTTGAATCGGAAGAAATAGTAATTACCTCTGCATCATCAGCATGGCTAGCTTCGGCATCGTCCTGACAAATACTATCATCAATAAGGTGCATAAAAAGTAAACCGAGGGAATCAAGTTCTGCCTCAAGGTCCGGATTACCCACATCGTCATCAGCAGGCGGGAGATCGCCGCGGTGCTCTGGTACGTTCAGGGTGATGCAGCGGCCTAGGTCGACGCAGAAGTTAACGACGGCAGCGGAGCTCCGGAGCAGGACGGCTTGAGGAAGACAAAGCAGAAGGGCACACAAGGGAAAGAGGGAATGACCCCTCGGTCCTATTTATAAGGAAAAGGGATATGTGTCAGGCGCGAGAATCAAGGAGCCACGAAGCGGAGCTGACGCCTTGATTGTCGCAGAACTATTAAATAAGAAAGTGTCACTTCATAATGACAGATGACGTCATTCCGGTTTACAGCAACCAGAGAGGATGACGACACAACGGTTCAGCGATTATGAGAAGATGCTGAAGATGAAGATTTCTGCTGAGGATTGACATGAACTCATTCAAATCAATCTGGGGCCTAATGTTGGGGATATTACTACTGGGCGTAAACCGGCCTGCCTGGGCCGGATTAACTTCATCAGTAGTTCAAGAATGTTAAAGCCCAAGAAGCTAGATAAAGGCCCAAGGCCATAGTCGGTTTAACACTTGTAGTCGTAAACCGGCTTGTATGTAAACTTGTACTGTAAGTTAAGGAATAAGGACAGACCAACCCGGACACGAGTATGAACCGGAGATTGAGACTCTGTGAACCGACGGGCGTCACCCGTGTATATAAGGGGACGACCCGATAGCGGTTCAGAGACAGACAACCACAACTCGAGGCCTAGGCGAAGCTTGTTTGCTCCCTAGTCATCGAAACCCCATCAATTCCATCACAAACTAGACGTAGGTTTTTACCTTCATCGAAGGGGCCTAAACTCTCTGTGTCCCTGTGTCCGCTTTAACCCCTTCAAGTTAACCCGTTGCGAGGCTCCACGACTAAGTCCTTTTGCTAGGACATCTGCCGTGATAAACCCACAACAGTTCCCGAGCACGCAAGGACTTCGTGGCCTGCACCGGAAACCAGGGACATGTTTGGTCGTTCGAAACCGCACATGTGAGAGAATCCGATGCCACTCCATGATATACAAAAAAAGAACAAAAAAGAATCTGATGCCACTCCATCACACACCCCCACCCGCCCGGGTTTACCTTGTGGAACAGATAGAAGAGACACGGGACAGGTTTCAGTCCCCAATCCCTTCTCTTCGCGCATAGCGGCGGCGGCTCTGCCCCGGCGATATGTCCACCGACAGCCTCGAGCTCCACGGGTAACCGTTTTTTGCTCCGTTGCTTTCCTTCTTCCATCTCTTGCTTGCCGATTCAACGGCGTGGATTTGAAAACTTCTCACTCACATGGCTAGATTTGATTACCAAGGGCGTTGCTGTGCCGGCTGGATCGATTAGTTATGTCCTCCCAGTTGAGTCCCAGGATTCCATGAGTGCAGTAGATGTCGAGATCGGCAAGGAAGGGAGGCAAAGCACGACGAGATGTAGATGCAGCCAGATACGAGGCGTGCTCAGAAGCCACGAGTGGCTGGACACGAAGGTTAGTAAGAAACGACTGTAACTTTCTTTGTGATTTTGCAGCTGTTCATCAAGGTTTTTTGCGTCCTAGGTGTATAGATTAGTTGACGTTTGGCTAGCTAGCTAGCATAGAATTTGATCCCCACAAATAGAGTTTCACCCATGACGCAGTTTAGTTCAGAAATTTTTTGGGGGTGCTGATGAATTTGGATGGCGGTGTGATTGCTTTTGGATTTGTGCTCTATGCCACAGGGAGCATGCGTGCTGTTCAGGTTTGTTGTCAACAAGAGGAAATGGTCGTTGGGGCAGGTGTGTGGCCTGCTCAATTTGTTTTGCTTAGTTGAGCTAGATAACTGACACATTGGACATGTTAATTTCGGGGCATTGTTGATTTGTCGATTAAGTATCTAGATGCAGTGAAGACCCTTGGTTGGTTTCGGATTTCAGTATATAACTAGCAGTGTGGCCCGCGCATTTGCACGGCTAGATTAAGTATTGTCAAAGTTGCCATTTCGTATTTAGATAGGTTCTTCAGTGGATAGCTATGCTCATTATTATTGTATAAATATGCACCTTTGTAGATTACCAAATGACTGTATCATTTAAAATATTTGTGGCAGACCAATTATATTATGTACATATACGCACAGATATAATGGCTGCACCTTGTAATATGACACACGATATCCCATCTAGCCAGTCTGTATTTCTTCTTGGCTTCATCACTTTGCCAAAAGAATCGAGATCTACAGAAGTCAAGTCTTTTCCGTACCCCTACAGGTACTTCGAAGAAAGATAAGAGGAACATCGACAAACTTGTCAAAACCGAATTTATCAAAGGTGTCTCGATACAATACAGAAGAACCCAAGTATAAACCCAAGTTGCCTCTATTCATCGGGCAAGGTGGCAGGGCTGGATGCTCGACACCTTATCTCATGCCACGAGATGAGTGGGAGGATGTCATGTTCTATATCTTGCACAACATCAAGGAAGTTGAGGATGAGTGGATGAGGTAATACCTTTGCACCATTCTTTTAGTCAATTTGTTGTGTTCACTTTGCCTAGTTCTTATACCTCTTTTCTTATTGTAGTCGATTCGTTGAAGAAGAATGGACGGGAATGCTGCCTCCTACTGAAGCGGAGGCACTTGCTCTTCTCCGAAAGGGTGCTGATGGAAGGTAAAATTTCGTTGCGTGGTTCATGGAGAAAGTAATTTTTCACACTTCCCTATTACCTATTTCAATTAAACTCAGGCACCCTATAATTTCAATTAAACTCATGCACCCTATAATTTCAATACTACTTGTAGGGAAATGATCCGACTGAATCAATGGATGAAGAATTGAGATGGGTTTCCATGGGTTTTGACCCTGCCGTCATGACATGCCAAAAGTATGATGTGAATGGGTATCGCTTCCATACGGAGGAGCACCAGAACAGTCGGCCTGATCCCAAAACCATAAATACCGGAGTCTTCACTGAAGGAGATAATAAAGTAGATTACTACGGAAGGGTAGGAAAAATATACGAGCTTACATTCAAACGTGGCCGCGAACACCTAAGTCTCACTGTGTTCAAATGCCGATGGTTCGACCCCAAAAAGGGTCTGAGACATACACCTTCTGTTGGTTTAGTTGAAGTTAAACCATCAACAGTCTATGCCGGAGCTGATCTCTTTATCGCCGCTACCCAGGCCACACAAGTATATTATCTGCCTTACCCATGCCAGAAAGAGTACCTAAAGGGTTGGGAAGTTGTGTTCAAGGTGTCGCCACATGGTAAGCTACCAGACTCGAATGATGATGATTACTACAACATAAACCCCATGACATACGAGGGAGTGTTCTATCAAGAGGTGTTCAAGGTGTTCTACCAATGCAACAAATTCAAAGCAAGCTCAAACAATGTATGCTCAACTCACTCTCTCAATCTCACAAGATGCAACTCAAGAAGGTGGAAATTGAAGAGTGGGGAAACAATGGAGGAGATCAACACATACCTCCAAGATCCATCCACAAATCCCCCTTCACTTAGAGGGGAATCACAAATCGGTTTGATATGGAAGAGTAGATTGGGGGTTTCTCTTCCAAATCCAAAAGTATGGGATATAACACCTATATGAAGTTATACTCTATAGACTGCAAGAACCATTCAGTCACCCATCATACTATAAAGTAGGATTTGATATGTATCTAAGCAAAATTGAGTATTGGATAATATGAAATAGTATAGAAAGTGCATCAATCACGACAAAACCGGTAGAAAATTCAGAAGTACGAAAAGTAAACGAAAGTGACAATTTGTCAATTCAGCAGAACAATCGATATATAGGTTTACTGGAGCATGTGGTTTACAACTTCTCATACACATAAACTTGTCTAATAGCACGCTGGAAAAAAGTGGTAAAGGTAGAAGTGATACAGCCACCATGTTTGTGAGTCCCATTTCACCTTAACTAACTATGAACCTTTTGAAACCCACATTAGGGGGGGGGGGGGGTGCATAAATGCATCAACCTCTTCGGTGCCACCAGTTCCTGAAGGAGACCGATCCCTGGCGTTTCTCTCCTCGAGATCCCGCTTGGCCATCGCCACCCCGACGACGTGCTTCACCGTGGAGTTGAGGCTTGCCACTGAAGTTCTTCTCTAGCTCAGTGATATTATTCTAGAATAGGTAGTTCACTGCCTTGAGGTTGTCGTTCCAGGAGGGAAACTTACTATATGCTCATGAACCCAAAGGCCATGGTAGAAACGCCAAGCAGGACTGTATAGGGCACCTTCCATGTATCCTTTTTTATCTCCAAAAGGCACTGGACATGCTGCTGGCGCCCGCCTCTATGGTGCCAATGTGCTTCTTGATATCAGCGAGGCGCTGCTTGATCTAGGGGCAGGTGCTGCTGTGGTTGTGGCAGTGGAGGAAGGCGCCAACGAAAAGGGAGTTGGTGGCGTCGGCAGACGAGATGGCGGCGATGGCAAGGTGGCGCGTGAGAGCTGTGCCAGTGTGGCACACGAGCAAACAAGCCCTAGCTAAACCAGCTAAACCTAAAGATTTCCACAAGCTAGTGATTGGGGGATGGATCGAAATGTATACACCGGGATCTATTGGGCTGAGTGGGCTAGGCCTTGGGCACATTTGGGCATGCAATGTCACCACTTGGTCCAACATTTGTTTAGCCATTGTCGCTGCTAAATATTCAGTTTTCCCACTCAAAACGTCAACTGTTATCAAATGTTTATATTGAATTTTTTTACTTGTGATCCTATTTTGAGATTAACTATATTTTGTCCTTTATACTTATACATAGTTTAATATACATATATGTTGAGTATTATCTTTGGATGCAACAACCAAAAATCACAATGCAATTAAGATTTTGCTTATTAAGATACGAATTTTCCATACATTTATCGTTACTAATACATTCCTTCGTGGTAATTAAAATGGAATTTATTTTGTTAGAATAGTCATTTCATTTTTTAAACACTTGTATAACACCTCACCAAAAAACCATTTCTAAGAATGGATTCTACCCTAAATTAAGTGAACAAAATGTCTCACATTACTCTAGGAATTAATTTATGCTTGTAACCTTGTCAAAGTATACCTAAAGATCAGAACACTTAATAGAGTACTTAGAGCTATGAATGAAACAAATAATTTGACAAAGGTTTATAAAGTATAATAATATTATTAAATCCAAATTTAAATAATTAGATAATTCTAGAGTGTGCGTGGTGTCAATAAGTAGTAGTGTCAAAGTTGCCTTCCAACCTTTTTGGGAATTAGAGCATCTCCAAGGGCAGGTGTCAAATTTGCCCTCCTTTCATCGAATCTAGTATAAGCGATGTGATTTCTTACTTAGATTTTATATGGACTAAAATTCAAAATTTACTGGATCTTCATCATCTCGAGCGTGATGCATGCATGATTTATTCACTTAGAGGGGAAAATAGTAAATTTATCTAAATGCAGATCTATCAATATATTGTTGTGTTATGAAGAAAATATAGATATATCCAAGACGGTCAACTTCTGAAGCATGATTTAGTTGCTCATCTTTTTTCTTAGATGATGTTCTCCTGGGAGCTGCCCGCATGGTTGTTCTCTCAAGAAGTCGCAATACTAAAATAAAAGAATATAGTGTCTAAAAGTAAAGACGTTGGAGGGGGGGGGGGGTGAATAGGTGTTTCAAAACTTTAGGATTTATCTATGTACGAATGCGAACTTAAACTAAACAACGTAGACACTTACAGTCAACCCCAAGTACAAACTATATATCACAAGATAATGGAATTGAAAGATACAACTAAGCAATTTAAACTGGCAAAAATATATAGCAATAGGAGCAAGTATGAATTATGAAAAGTAAAGAGGACAATGGACATCCGATGTTTTCCTGAAGTTCAAGGATCCAATGATATATACTCTACTCTCCGGTTGAGAGGTATCGACGCCAAAGCTCTGGAGCGCCACCAAGTGGCTCATCTTATTCCCCCTTTGACTCACCTCCCAATGGAGGAGCCTCCGTATGAGCCTCCCCCAATGGAAGGGCGTCAATCCAGTATGGCTTCTTCCTTCACTACGGAGATGGCAAGCCCCAGAACCACTTCACAAGACCACCTACGGCTCCTCACCAACTTTTTAAAATAGATCACCAAGTCAACATCACCAAACCATCTAGGAGGCAGTGGCCTCCAATAGACCAAGAGTAATAAAACCGCAGACTCTCACTCAAACAAATCGATGCGGCAAGCTCAAACCAATGCAACAAATGTAAAGCAAGCTCGCGCAATATATGCTCAACTCACTCTCTCAATCTCACAAGATGCAACTCAAGAAGGTGGGAAATTGAAGATGGGGGATCACAAATCAATTTTGTGGAAGAGTGGATTGGGGGTTCCTCTTCCAAATCCCAAAGTATGGGGGAGGCTGACTGAACAAATTTGGAGTAGTCGAGATTTTAGGGTGTAGAAATGAAGAACTTGAAATCGGTGGCTAGGTTTGAGAGGCGGGAGAAGGGGAGTGTTTATGCCCCTCAAGGCCAATGTGACCATTGTCCTCAGGGGACTCTATGTGCCTAGGGTATTCAGTAGGACAAAGCCCACTCAGGGGACCCGGGGTCCAAACCCCGGGAACCTGGCCTACGTAAAGATAGCCCACAACAGAATATGAAAACATGCATAACTTGGTCATATGAACTTTGATTTCGATGATTTTGGGCTCGTTTTAAAGGTATGGACAATCCCGAGGTACTCACATGGAGAACTACTCAGGATCAACAAAAAAGGATGAGGTAAAACATGCAAAGGTTTGAACACTTTACATACAACGTGATCAAGTTAATTACTCGCCTGTTAGTCCCTCTCCATACTAAAACTATTAAACCTATAACCCGATCTCCCGGCAAGCACCATGAGACCAGAAAAACTAGGAAAACCTAGCTAAGCCATACCCTTGCCTTGCGCATTTCACTTGAGCTTGATGATGACATCATTGCTTGCCTCAAGTTGGAATCATTTTCTTGACCACAATCAATTGGTGAAGATTCTCGTACCGCTCCCCATATTACAATGCGGAAAGCCTTCACGTAAGCATATCTTCACATGCACATTATCACGGCGTGTACTTAAGCATATGTTGAACTTTCACTCCTTATATTTGATGACCATCACCACTTGATGTTATCTTCACATAGGCTACTTGAAATCTTACTTTTGATGCAAGCCAATGAGAAACACTTAACCCACATTATTACTCCTATAAAGGATGTTAGAGTACCTATCTTCCGGGGAGCTTTCGAGCGCGAGAGTGCCCTCCGCACGAACCTTTTCAGGCGCGTCTCCGGCCGATCGCTCCCTCGTGTGCTCTCATCCGTCCGATCTCCGTGGGTGCACCACACTCGGCCGAGTTTCCTCATGTGTCCATATTAAGTGGGGTGCGGGCGCGACCAGGGTCACCACTTGGCGGGAGGTTTTAGTAACGCTTGCATGCACACATGAAGGGTGGGGGCAGGCCGGCCTATCACCATCCTTCATCCCTTGTGAGGATGTTTGGCACACGTTTGACAGCCGCGTGGGTGCATCTGGCTCGGGGTGTGAGCTAACCCGCCCAAAGGGCGGCTAGGGGTCACTCACGGCAAGCCATCCGACCATGAGGTTCATCCGGGCAGGGGTCACGACCGCGAGAGGTCGGGTAGGCAAATCCTCTCCACATCTGAACGCAGCATGTGTGAGACGCTGCTGTGGTATTCGGTTTGTCCGGCGTTGTGTTGCCAGGCTGGCTTGGCCGTGCCTTACTCGGTTGTTGGCCTACAGCGGGCTATGCCGTCCTATGCTCGGACGACCCGTATAGTCCGGGTGCGCACATTTTGTTTAATGCTGGGTTGTTAGGTTTGCATGCGGGCAGGTAAGCCCATGCTTTTGGGCACCTGATGTGTTCGTTGGTGGGGTTGTGAGGGGCTTGCCTAGCCAGCCATCACTGGTGGAAAAAAGGCCTTTAGTCGCGGTTGGCAACGGCCATTAGTCGCGGTTGCGCAACCGCGACTAATTAAGCGCGACTAAAGCCCCCCCCTTTAGTCGCGGTTGCTTACGAACCGCGACTAACGGCCCGTCCACGTGGGCGCCAGGCGGCCGTCGTGGCGGAGGACCTTTAGTCGCGGTTCTTCTGGCCAACCGCGACTAAAGGACACCCGCAGGTTTA
>NC_057797.1:24179290-24179569 GCF_018294505.1 Triticum aestivum | reverse complement strand
TAAAGTTCTACGTCCTCCTCATAGTGTTCTCCTTTAGGATTGAGGACTTCCCTCCTGAACCATCCAGCTAGTTCCTCTTGAAGTGGTCGGAAGCGAGCTTCTGGACTAAGCATCCACCGGAGGCTATTCCTCTTAGCATTGTTATCACTCGGTGTCCGTTCAGAGGTGTATCTCCGGATCATCTCACAGACAAAGTATCCACATAGATCGGTCTCCGCTGGCTGAATATCCCCATCATTCTTAGCCTTTGGCTTTTTGAAGTCTAGCTCTTTTTTAAAT
>NC_057797.1:24175396-24178497 GCF_018294505.1 Triticum aestivum | reverse complement strand
TCAAGGCCTAACAGTGCACGAAGAGTCATACCAAAGTTGGCCGCTTGTTCTCTGGCACTCGTTACAGTCAATCCCAGTGCTTTCGCAGCTTGTATGATCTCGGGGGTATCCGGACCGGCGGCTTCCACTATAAGCGGGGCAATCGATTGTTTACTTTGTTCCCCGAGCTGGGCAACTTGTTTCCCGCTTTTTTTACTTTCGGCCTTCTCCCGCTCTCTGTTCTCCTTGAATATGAGTGCCTGCTTGCGAAGTTCACGTGCATAGTCCTCAGGCAGATTCTTCGCGGCTTGGGACGGTGTGTTCAAAAATTCCTTAGCCCACTTCTTTTGCTCATCAGAAAATACTTGCTTGGGCTCGGGCTCTCTTGACTTCCTGCAGTCCGCCTTCCATTTCTCCAAATGAGCAGCCGCGGCCGCGTCGCCTTCCTCGGCACTAAGTTCCCAAGGCCTTGTGGGGAGAGGCTTCAGTGATGGCTCCGGTACCTTTGTGGTCTTAGGTACATAAGGGTCCGGGTTAATAATCCAGGACGGCTTCTGCTTCTTTGCCGGAGGTGGATTGGGGGGCGGCGTCTGATCACCCGCCGGACGAGGACTGGGGGGTGGACTTGTTGTCCTTGGCGCCTCGCCTGGAAACTTGATAAACTTCTTTTGCCATAGAATGAACTGGCGCTTGACATCTCCAAGTCTTTTCTCCCCTTCAGGTGTAGCAATGTCAATGTCCAGGTCCTCAAACCCTTTGACTATGTCCTCCACCGTGACATGAGCATAGCCATCTTGAATGGGGTTGTTGTGGTGGAGTGCTCCAGGTAAACATGGTAAAGCACTGCCCATGGCTACCTTCATGGACATGTTCCCGATAGGATAATACAGATGACATTCTTTCATCTCCTTTATATCGTCCACGGGGTAGCGATGAGGCTCCTGTGCAGTAATTTCGACCGCCAGAGGCTCCGGTGCAGTAATATCGATCGTCGGTGGGGCCTCCGTGGAAGCCACGCTGCTTCTCCGCTCATGGCTTCCGAGATCCACTGGATGATGTTCATGCTGCGTCAGAGCTGCATCTCTTTCGGCTACTAGTACATTCACTGTTTTCTTCAATTCATCCATTTCAGATGCCAACCGCACCACAACATCTGCTTCCCGATCCATCTTTCTCTTACGGCTTCTGTAACCGTACGGGTCATCTTTCTGGGGGAACCCTACTTTCCACGGAACGTGCCCCATGCCTCGTACACGTCCTCCGTGTTCAGGATTCCCGAGGGCTTTTGTCAGCGCGTCGTTCTCTCTGTTGAACTTGATCTTCCCCTCTTGAGCTTCCCTCATTGCGTTAATAAGGGCTTGGGTGGGTTTAATTAGTTTGCCCCGGTAAACACAGTCCCCTGTCTCCGGGTTCAGCGATCCCCCATGCCCGTACCACCAGCTTTTGGCCCTTGGGTCCCATCCCTCCGTACCTGGAAGGATTCCTCGCGCCCTCAGCTCGTTCTCCAACTTCTCACGCCTAGGCTCCCAAAGGCGATACCCTCCTGGCCCCATAATATGATAGTACTCCTTCTTAGCCGCATTTTGCTTATTTTTTTCCGATATTTCAATGAACTGCTCCGATTTCTTTTGCTTCACAAATTCTGGCCAATCATGTTTCAGTTTCTCATATTGTCCTTTGAAATCAGGAGTCTTGTTCTTATTGACAAAGTCATGGGCTAGATTTTGCTTGAATTTCCGGAATGCGTCGGCCATCTTATGAAGAGCGAACCGTTTGACTAGCCTCCTCCTCTCCTTGTTTTCCGGGATTTTATTACCCTCCTTATCGAATTTGCTGTATTCCGGAGGTAGAACGAAATGTTCCATAAGCTTGTTGAAGCAATCTTTTTTGGTTCTCTTATCAACAAAACTGGAACCAACATGTGCCTTCTTTGGCTCATTCCACTCCTGGACGGTGATCGAGACGTTGTCTCTAACAATGGCTCCGCATTGGTTGATAAACTTGGTGGCGTTTTTGCGGGGCTCCAGCGGCTTGCCGGTTTTATCCTCGACAACCTCGATTGTGTATGTTTCTCCTGGTTTCAACCTCTTGGTTGCGCCACGCTTTGATGACGTACTCGATTGTTTCGACGATCCGGCCGAGGGCTAAAATAAGAAAGAGAGTCGCGCGCGTTAGTACACACATATTTATTCAAATCAGTTAGTTTGTATCACCAGAGGCTCAATGTATATATATACCTCGGCGCTGGAGGTGGTTGCTACTTCCATTTCAAGATCGTCGTTTATCGACGTTTCTTCGGCATCATCTTGCTGACGGCGCCCTTCATCTTCACCGTCAAGGTTCAGATAAGAAGAGATATCATCTTCTTCTTCTTGTCCGGTCGGCACATATACAATATCGCCGTTTATGATGCCGAACATATGGGCTTCACCGTCCGGATCATAGTTGTCCAAAATCGGGTCAGCTCTATCGTCCGCCATATGTCAGTCCTGAAAACATGTAGTAAAAACAAATTAATTGTGTATATGCATATTATCACATCTCTTCTACATATAAACAGAGAGGGCGACGAGGGAGGCGAGAGGGGGGACGCAGTGACCGCGTGACCGAGAGACCGGTGGCGGTGGCGAGAGGGGGGACGCAGTGACCGAGAGACCGGTGGCGGTGGCGAGAGGGTTTAGGGTTTAGGGTTAGGGTTTAGGGTTTAGGGTTTAGGGTTAGGGTTTAGGGTTAGGGTCCGGTGTTTCGCGTTTTCGGACAGAGGGGCCGGAGGGGGAAAGTTGCGAGTTTGATATGTTAGGGGTGTGTGGCGGACGAACGGACTGCGTATCCGGATTCGTCTCGTCGTTCTGAGCAACTTTCATGTTGAAAATATTTTAATCCGAGTTACGAATTAGAAACTTTCATGTTGAAAATATTTATTTCTGGAATTTAATTAATTATTTTAAATTAATTAGATAACTAATGTTTAATTAATTTAGTTATTTGATTAGTTTAATTAATCAATATTAATTAAGTTAATTATTACTTTAATTATTTATTTATTTATTTATTTATAATTTTATTTTATATTTATTTATTTTTTCTCTTTTTTTTTCTCTTGTCATTTTTTCTCTTGTTAG
>NC_057797.1:24173602-24175386 GCF_018294505.1 Triticum aestivum | reverse complement strand
ATTTTAAAAATACAAATAATATATCAAAAAAATCAGAAAAATATAACTAATTCAATTCAAAATTTTAAAAATATAAATAATATATCAAAAAAATCAGAAAAATATGTCTTCCCGCCTCTGTCTTTCCGCCGACCCCGTCTTCCCGCCTCGTCTTCCCGCCATTTCTTCCCTGTCTTCCCGCCTCTTTCTTCCCTCCTCTTTCTTCCCGCCAATTTCTTCCCGCCTCTTTCTTCCCGATAACCAGCATACTTGGGACGCCTTCTTCATCAATCGGCGTGAGAGGGCGCTCGCCAGGTATGAGGAGGACGGTCTGCCTCCTGGGAACTTCCACGAGGCCAGCCGTCGGCTATGGTGGTACGGCCGGACTCTGCAGAGCGTCATGGACTTCATCAATTGAATCATTCGAAAATGGACACCAAACACATCACGGGTAATATAATTCACATGATCCATTCAACAAAGTTTGATACAATAAATTATTACACATCATTTCTTTCCTTGTGTCCCTGCTTGCTTACGGTTGTGCCGTATCCATGGAGCATCCTCATCATTTAACTTAATGCTTGGGTCGGTGTTCACTTTGAAGGGCGGAATTTCAGCAAACATATTATAATCTTCTGACATGTCTGTCTTGTCCTCCACTCCCACGATGTTTCTTTTCCCTGAAAGAACAATGTGGCGCTTTGGATCATCGCATGATGTACTGATCGTTTTCTTATCTTTCCGTTTCCTCGGTTTGCTACTCATGTCCTTCACATAGAAAACCTGAGCGACATCTTTCGCTAGGACGAATGGTTCGTCAAGGTAACCAAGATTGTTGAAATCCACCATTGTCATTCCGTATTGCTGGTCCACCTTTACCCCACCTCCTGTTAGCTTGAACCATTTGCACCGGAACAAAGGGACCTTAAAGGAGGGTCCATAGTTAAGTTCCCATATCTCCTCTATGTAACCATAATATGTGACCTTTTGCCCATTCTCGGTTGCTGCATCAAAGCGGACACCACTGTTTTGGTTGGTGCTCTTTTTATCTTGGGCGATCGTGTAAAATGTATTCCCATTTATCTCGTACCCTTGGAAAGTCGTTATAGTCGAAGATGGTGTCTTGGCCAACATGTACAGCTGATCTACAACATGATCGTCATTCATTATTAAATGTTTTCTCAACCAACTGCCGAAAGTCTCCATGTGGGCCTTCCTAATCCAGGATTCAGGCTTCCCCGGGTTGTCCGAGCGTAAAATATTCTTGTGTTTCTCAAAGTACGGAGCCACCAAGCTGGAATTGTTCAGAACTGTGTGGTGTGCTTCAGTCAGAGAATGGCCGTCCATACATATCGTTGATTTCCTTCCGATCGTGCCTTTTCCACTTAGTCTCCCCTCGTGCCGCGATCGAGGAAGACCAATCGGCTTAAGGTCAGGAACAAAGTCAACACAAAACTCAATTACCTCCTCATTTCCATAGCCCTTGACGATGCTTCCTTCTGGCCTAGCACGGTTACGAACATATTTCTTTAATACTCCCATGAACCTCTCGAAGGGGAACATATTGTGTAGAAATACAGGACCGAGAATGGAAATCTCTTCGACTAGGTGAACCAGGAGGTGCGTCATAATATTGAAGAAGGATGGCGGGAACACCAACTCGAAACTGACAAGACATTGGACCACATCGTTCTGTAACCGTGGTAGAACTTCTGGATTGATTACCTTCTGAGAGATTGCATTGAGGAATGCACATAGCTTCACAATGGCTACTCGAACATTTTCCGGCAGGAGCCCCCTCA
>NC_057797.1:24169044-24171271 GCF_018294505.1 Triticum aestivum | reverse complement strand
TGTTGGCTGCTGGATGGGTATATATAGGGGAGGGGCTTTAGTCGCGGTTGGCCTGGCAAACCGCGACTAAAGGTGCCTGAAGGCCTTTAGTCGCGGTTGTCCTGGCCAACCGCGACTAAAGCCCCTCCCCTGCACCAGCTGGCCACCGAGCGCCCTGGGCCCAGGCCTTTGGTCGCGGGTCACCTATAGAACCGCGACTAAAGGTCCCATTAGTCGCGGTTCATAAGTCGCCGCGACTAATGGGGCTGAACCGAAGCCTGTTTTTCCACCAGTGCATGTTAGTGTTGCCGGGCACACCCCAACAAACACCTGGCGTCCCGTCGAAGTTACTCGGTGCCCTTGCTCCGTACGCAGTCGCTGGACGCGGGATTGGACGGGTAACAACGTGTTTCCATGCTACTCCCTTGGTTCCATAATGAAGACGTTTTTTATAGTGCTAAAAAACGGTCTTATATTATGGGACGGAGGGAGTATTTTGCAGTCTAGCCAAGCGTTTGTTGCCATCCTGGCCATCTTCTGGGTCCCTACATCAATGAGCTGGGGTCGGCCGTTGGGAAGAGGGGGGTTGCTTTTCAATGGGATGGGCTCGCTTCGTTCCCTTGAAATGAAAGGGGTTCTATGAGATTCTTCTTCGTCGGTTGATCCTGCGGGTCGGACGGCCATAGTCACGCGTTGAAAGTAAGCGACGGCGGCGGGAACCTGGAGGTAAATGGGCGATGGGGATAGCACGTGCATCCAAGCTCGAACTCAGAATAGCACTTTCGTTAGATTGGCTGCGACTAGCAGAGTATTGGTATAACTTTACTTTTCACACAGCTTTGAAGATGTCACCGTTTCAAGCATTTTATGGGTTTCCACCCCCTATGATCTCTGAACTGGCCATTCCTGGACCTGGTGATACAGAGGCACAAGGTTTTCTGGAAGCTAAGCACCACATGCTCTCTCAACTCAAACACAACCTTCTTCAAGCTCAAAATAGAATGAACAAGTATGCAGACATGGAAAGGAGTAAGAGACAATTCAACATTGGGGATATGGTATACTTAAAAATGGCAGCATATCCCCTGGCGGCCTTTGGGTTCCGAGAATCGCTGAAATTACAACACAAGTCCTATGGTCCTTCCATATTATTCAGAAAGTAGGAAACAATGCCTACAAGTTGCACTTTCGCGAACATATCAAGATACACCTTGTGCTCCATGTTAGCCAGCTCAAGTAACACATTTGTTCACGTGCAATTCCCAGCCCATACCTGCCTATCGTAAATATCCTGGGTACACTGAATACTGCTCCAGGCACTGTCCTTGAAGTGCGCCAAGTACCTGGCCACAAATGGTCCAGAGGATGCACCCTTGGAAGATGCAGACTACATCAAGTACACTTTCCCAACATTCTACCTTTCGAAGAAGAAAGGATAAGAAATACTGAAATGCATTCAGTGAGACTTTGACTCTTCATCAGAAGCCACTTCATGCTCTTGCAAATTGATGGATGGGTAGGTCAGTAGTCACCGTAAGTGTTTACCCATATTCAACTGCTCTACCTACCAACAAAAGCAGATTTTAAGATTTTGCTAGCTGGCACAGTTTGATCTTCGGATACAATACTATAATACTAGATTTTAAGATAAATTTTGAGACAATAATAGAAGGTAACATCACACATCTTACCAGACAACTAACACATCACACAGTTCATTATAACATGGAAAAAATGCTTAGCATCATACAGGAAACACAAGTAACCTGCGAAGCAACAGAAAAATATGTGTAGTCCAACACGCTGCAAACTCTAAAGACCCATCAGCATACAGGCCGTCGTATAAGCAGAACTATAAAACATAAATGCAAAGGCAGGACTGTCGAAAAATATGAGATAGAAAGGACTCTAGTTAAGCAGTGGAGTTAAGCCGGAGTTCCTGCTTCGTGATCTTATTATGCTTTTAGTTTTAGAAAAATTATAAATTTTTTGTTAATGCCATTAGTTTTCAAATTTGAAAACACACTTTTTTTGTTTTCTTTGTTGCTTTATTTATTTTATTTTGTTTCTACTTATAACAAAATACTTATTGTTAATATAAGTATTTTTTCCAGATTTTTGTCGACGGCACAGTGGATCTCTCAATGAAAGCACCACAGTCGGTGTCAAAACCGGCGGATCTCGAGTAGGGGGCCCCGAACTGTGCGTCTATAATCGATGTTAATAGGAGACGAGGGACACGATGTTT
>NC_057797.1:24165738-24168797 GCF_018294505.1 Triticum aestivum | reverse complement strand
AGCCTATATCCATGATCATTGCCTTGGATATCGTTATAGCTATGCGCTTTTCTACCAATTACTCAATAATAATTTGTTCACCCACCGTATGTTTCTTTCAAGAGAGAAGCCTCTAGTAAAACCTAGCTATGGCCCCAGGGTCTATTTATCTTTACCTTATTTTACACGTTTACTTATCTTTTATACCTATCTCTAACAGATCTCAAATTATAAACTTTTTGTTAATGTCATTAGTTTTCAAATTTGAAAACACTTTATGTATTATATTTACTATGTACAATCTTTCTCCACAGAGATACCGAAAATTATAAACTTTCTGTTAGTGCAATTAGTTTTCAAATTAGAATAGTTAAAATTTGAATTCTTTGAAATTTGTGTGAATCTCAAGTTTGTGATTAACTTTACTAAAAAAATGAACATAGATGCGCCTATAGAGAAAATTAAACCTAAATTCATAATCAATTTCTATGAATTTCAATTCATAGAAATTCTTTATGAATTTAGGTCAAATTTCCTGTATAGGGGCATCTATTTTCATTTTGAAAGGAGCACAACAAGGCAGAGAGGGATGGGGTTATAAACCAGTGTGGGCGCCCTTCGATTGGCGAGGTGGGACTAAACTGCGAATTGCAGCGAGGACCAACCATTTAGTCCCGGTTGGTGGCATGAACCGGGACTAACGAGGACCTATTGGTCCCGGTTCGTGCCACCAACCGGGACCAATGGTGGTGGGCCAGGAGCCAGGCCCATTGGTCCCGGTTCGTCCCACCAACCGGGACCAAAAGGTCCAGACGAACCAGGACCAATGGCCCACGTGGCCCGGGCGGCCCCCTGGGCTCACGAACCGGGTCCAATGCCCCCATTGGTCCCGGTTCTAGACTGAACCAGGACTAATGGGCTGACCCGGCCTGGACCGTTGCCCCCTTTTCTACTAGTGGTTCCCAGGTCAGCAACCAAACGCAGCCTAGAAACATGGCCGTGCCTGGCCAGGCATTTTTGCTGAGATGTCCAGGCAACTCCCAGGCAGCTATTTTGCCCAGGCAAATCAGTGAGGACACGATCCAAACTGACCCTTAGTGATCAAGAAACCTGAAGGAATTGTTATGGAGTATGCCTCCAAGGGTCTTTTCTCGATCAAGTCAGGCATCTACAATTTCGGCGTCCTACTTCTCGACAGTGGCGTAGCCAGGCCCCAGGCTACTAGGGTCATGGCCTGGGGCGTGGCGCTACAATCCTTCATATACTTAGGTATTCTTGGCACTATAGACACCGTAGGTACTGTAGATACGTGAGCTGGCCCGGGGCGTAGCCCAGCCCTGGCTACGCCACTGCTTCTCGAGATTATAAGCGGGAAAAGGAATGCAAGCTTCTTGAATCTCATAGGACACGTAAGTACATATAATGCACTAGATCCACTTTATATGCAACAAAATATTCCACTTCAGTTGTGTTGAAAGCTAAATATCGAAGCGACTAATGATCACCGCAACCCCGTTTATTTCAGGTATACAAGCTGTGGCAAGAAGCGAACGGGCATGAGTTGGTCGACATGGTACTTGAGCTTGACTACCTGGTGTCCAAGTTGATGAAGTGAATCTAGGTGGCACTGCTCTACATCCAGGACAGCGCAAACGGCAAACCCAGCATTTCCGACATCGTCTTCATGCCCGGCAATGAGGGGATCAGGCTGCCAGAGCCCAAGCAGCCGGCCTACATCAATGTCAGGATGTCGAGCATGCAAGAGTCAGTCAGACCAGTTGCCCGGTCGTCCTACATCGGCAGCGTTGTCTTGTCGAACGGCAGATGGTCAGCGTAGAGTTGGGTATATGGCTCTGAAAAAACCTGGTCCTTGGCATGCTTCCCTGATGTTTAGTGGAGGGCCTGGATCAACCGCTTTATAGCATTTTATCAGATCCGTAATTCAATGTTTGTGTTTTGCTCACTTGATGTGAAAATTGATGATAATAGCAACACCGGCCATGGTCACGGAAAAAAAAATCTATGAGACCAGGTTTCACAGGCCATCACGTGACACTACCAGAATTTAGGCAGTTGCCGACGGCCATATCTATGCCGACGGCCCCCGTCGGCATATATGGGCTTACCCCGACGGCCCAACCGAAGCCGTCGGTGTAGAAAGGCCGTCGGCGTAAAGGAATCTATGCCGACGGGGGCCGTCGGCATAGACATGCCGTCGGCGTTTATCCGAATATACCGACGGGCGCCGTCGGCAGATCAGGCCGTCGGCATACCGCGTGGGCCCGTCTACCCGGGGTTTAACGGCGTCAGGCTACGCCGACGGGCTAACGGCGGCCGTCGGCATAGCTACGCCGATGTGGGTGGCATCTCTGTGCCGACGGCTAGGCCGTCGGCATAGGCCTCGCCCATGGTTTTTGCCACGTCATTGATCCCCGCCCTACGCCACGTCATCGATCCAGGGCTCTACCGTTCCGTGGCCGTAGCTATGCCGACGGCAAGGCCGTAGGCATAGATTTCTAATAATATTTTTGTATTTTTTGTATTTTCTCTTATTATTTTTTATTTTTTTTTCCAATACTAATTTTACTTTATTTTTTTTACTTTGTTTTGTTATTTTTACTTTATTTTAGTTTTTGTTTTTGCATAAGATAATTATGCCTTATCTAATAAAACATTCCCGATGGTACATCGATTGCCACCCCCCGTTACGAACGTCGCTATCGCCGTGTCACGGAGGGGGGGAACGGACGCGTGGGGTCTACACGGAGGGGATCTTGCTGTGGGTCTGGCCCGGATGTTGCTCTAGACTGTTTCTATGGGCTGATCTAACACAACCGGGTGGGGAGGTCCACTGGTCAAAGACCGTCCGTGCAAAGTCAAAGGGCTAGATCGCGTGGTCAAACGCTACAGGGTTAGGCGGGACGGGGCCCTGGGGGGGGGTAGCAATGCCACCGGAGCGTGGCACCGGGCCCTCATACATGCGGGGTGGTGTGGTGGCATGTCCGAAGAGGCGGCACGCGTGTCCGGGGTGTGCCCCCCCTCACGGACGGCGCCACCGCCGGCACCTGGAGGGGGGAAAC
>NC_057797.1:24163123-24165302 GCF_018294505.1 Triticum aestivum | reverse complement strand
CTAGGCGGGACGGGGGCCCTGGGGGGGTAGCAATGCCACCGGAGCGTGGCACCGGGCCCTCATACATGCGGGGTGGTGTGGTGGCATGTACGAAGAGGTGGCACGCGTGTCCGGGGTGTGCCCCCCCCCCTCACGGACGGCGCCGCCGCCGGCACCTGGAGGGGGTAAACGGACGCGTGGGGTCTACACGGAGGCCCTGGGGTGTAGCAATGCCACCGGAGCGTGGCACCGGGCCCTCATACATGCAGGGTGGTGCGGTCGCATGTCCGAAGAGGTGGCACGGCGATGACACGTTCCACCTCTGCCGCATCGTTACCGCAGAACGACCACCATGTGAAAAGGTCCACCGGCTAGACCCAGTCCGGCGGAAGTCAAAGAGCTAGATCCGGCGGTCGTCTGTGTTAGGGTTAGACGGGACGGGGTACCGGAGGGGGTAGCAATGCCGACAGGTGTTACGGTGGGCCCTCCTATACGCTTGTGGAAGCATAGTGGCATGCTCAGGCACCCGACACGCGGCTCCGCTCACGGGCGTCGCTGCCGCCATGTCTCGATGGGGGAAACGGCCACCACAGCTTACACACGACAAACTGAAAATAGTAATAATTGAATTTATAAAAAACACCGGCATCCATCATGGAAAATGGACTATCACGGTGAAACCTTCAGACCCGGGCACCGGGCCGGTAACTGAAAGTTTAACCGTAATTGTCCATTTTCTTAATAGAAGTCTAATGAATACCGGAGCTCACGTCGTATGGATTAGCCAACTATTTAAACAGGTCATGTTGCTTGTCTTTGGGCGAGGTGGGACTATTTTTTTTAAAAAAAGCAGTTTCCATCTATGCCTACGGCATAGCCGTCGGCATAGGCCTCCCATCTATGCCGACGGCAAAGCCGTCGGCATAGGCCCCCTCGCCACGTCATCGATCCGTGTGCCACGCCACGTCATCGATCCGCGGGACAACCTGCGTGTGTGCACAGATATGCCGACGGCAAAGCCGTCGGCATAGGCCCCCTCGCCACGTCATCGATCCGTGTGCCACGCCACGTCATCGATCCGCGGGACAACCTGCGTGTGTGCACAGATATGCCGACGGCCTTGCCGTCGGCATACGTATATTTTACTTTATTTTTTTATTTTTACTTTGTTTTGTTATTTTTACTTTATTTTAGTTTTTGTTTTTGCATAAGATAATTATGCCTTATCTAATAAAACATTCCCGATGGTATATCGATTGCCGCCCCCCGTTACGAACGTCGCTATCGCCGTGTCACGGAGGGGGGAAACGGACGCGTGGGGTCTACACGGAGGGGATCTTGCTGTGGGTCTGGCCCGGATGTTGCTCCAGAGTGTTCCTATGGGCTGACCTAACACAACCGGGTGGGGAGGTCCACTGGTCAAAGCCCGTCCGTGCAAAGTCAAAGGGCTAGATCGCGTGGTCAAACGCTGCAGGGTTAGGCGGGACGGGGGCCCTGGGGGGGTAGCAATGCCACCGGAGCGTGGCACCGGGCCCTCATACATGCGGGGTGGTGTGGTGGCATGTCCGAAGAGGCGGCACGCGTGTCCGGGGTGTGCCCCCCCTCACGGACGGCGCCACCGCCGGCACCTGGAGGGGGGAAACGGACGCGTGGGGTCTACACGGAGGGGATCTTGCTGTGGGTCTGGCCCGGATGTTGCTCGAGAGTGTTCCTATGGGCTGACCTAACACAACCGGGTGGGGAGGTTCACTGGTCAAAGCCCGTCCGTGCAAAGTCAAAGGGCTAGATCGCGTGGTCAAACGCTGCAGGGTTAGGCGGGACGGGGGCCCTGGGGGGGTAGCAATGCCACCGGAGCGTGGCACCGGGCCCTCATACATGCGGGGTGGTGTGGTGGCATGTCCGAAGAGGCAGCACGCGTGTCCGGGGTGTGCCCCCCCTCACGGACGGCGCCACCGCCGGCACCTGGAGGGGGGAAACGGACGCGTGGGCGAGGTGGGACTATTTTTTTTAAAAAAAAGCAGTTTCCATCTATGCCTACGGCACAGCCGTCGGCATAGAGACGCGCATGTCCACGGATCGATGACGTGGCAAAGTGGTGGGCCTATGCCGACGGCCAGGCCGTCGGCATAGGGCCGACCATATCCCCTTGCGGTTCACCCCCACCACCCATTCGCCATCCATCTCCCCCACCATCCCCACT
>NC_057797.1:24159021-24162229 GCF_018294505.1 Triticum aestivum | reverse complement strand
GCGTCGCCCCGTCCGCGCCCGCCCCGAACTGCCCTGCCCCGCCGGCCGCCACCTCACCCCCATCCCGCGCTCCACCACCGCCCGCCGCGTCGCCCCATCGGTCGTCTCCTCGCCCCGGCCCTGCCTGGCTCCGCCTCGCCCCGGCCCTGCCGCTCCGGTGAGACCTCCACCTTTTTTTCTGTTTTTAGATAGATAGATTGTTAGATATATAGATAGATAGATCGATAGATAGATCAATAGATAGATAGATTGTTAGATAGATAGATTGTTAGATATATAGATAGAGATAGATAAATTTTGTGTTCGATGAGATGAATCGATGATGATGATGAATAGACAATGATGATGAATATATTGTTGATATTGTTAGTTGTGATGATGATGATGATGAATATTTATTTAATATTGTTAGTTGTGATGATGATGATGAATATGTGATGAAATAACCCTACATGATTCAAGAATAAATGAATGCACCTAAATTTGTGAGTTGATTATGAATATGCTTTATGAGTTGTGATGTTCTAAATTTTTGTCGCGTTGGAATTTGCAGGTTTTGTAGAGTTTCATGTCGGTGGAGTGATCGTCATCGGAGTTGTTGGTCAAGGATCGTCCCTCCTCTGTTCGACTACTTCCTCTACAGCCGAGGGTGAGCTACAAGTCCATCTCCTCCAATTTTTTCATATCACTAGATTTCATTCTCAAGTCAACTGGCGTAACCTAGGTCTCCCGTCCGAAAGGGTTGCATCGATAAATATGCATTCAATTGCATATTTATCATCTCAACTCTTTCGGATTGTCCAGCGTTTTCCATGGACAGCCCGAGCATGTGTAGATTGGGTATGTTCTCCATGTTCTACCCCGTTCCGAGACAAGATTTCGGCGGCGCCTCCCCGTTGTTCTCCGGAGCACATTCTCTCGGCTATTTGCCGAGACGTGTATCTGGAGAACAGCGGGGAGGTGCTGCCGAAATTTTGTCTCGGAACGGGGTAGAATGGAGAACGTACTCAATCTACACATCCTCGGGTGGGATTAGGACCCATCTTTACCTATTAGAGATGTAGGTGGATTAAACGCGGTAGAAACTGAAAATTTGATGTGATTAATTTAAGTGAATCCTTAATTATGTTGTGTGGGTTGCAAAAAAGCAGAGGATGGCAGATAATCAGTGGATGTACAGTGGTTTTATCCGTCGGAATCGAGTAACATCAGAGTGGATCGCGAAAACCGATGTGTATTTGAAGGAGATATTCCGTCGTCCAATGAGAATTATCCCACCATGCCCCTGTGCGAGATGTGCCAGACGTCACCGTAGAAATCAGACGGACATGAGTGAGCACCTTCGCACGCACGGATATATGCCAAACTTTGACATGCCGCCGATAAACATAGCCGAGCAGGACCGTGGTAGAGAGGAGGTGATGCGACAACGCATCGATGGATATGAGGACGATGGGGTCAGGGACATGCTAGATGATGTCATTGTTGCAGAAACGGCAAATGAGACACCTTCAGAGAATGAACCGGAGGAGCCGGAGGCAACCGCAAAGGCCTTCTTGGAGGTCTTGGCCTCGTCGAAGAAACCTCTTTATGCGGGTGCGATAATAAATCAGCTGGATGCCATCTCGCAACTGATTGCAGTCAAGGCTGAGTACGGCTGTAGCCAGAAATGCTTCGAAGCATTCCTGGGAGTATGGGCTAACAGCCTCCCCGAGGGTCATGAACTGCCGAAAAGCATGTACGATACAAAGAAAATCATGAAGGCACTCTCTATGGATTATGAGAAAATAGATGTTTGCCCGAAGAATTGCCTTTTGTTTAGGCACGAGTATGCGGATGACAAGTACTGTAGGAAGTGCGGTTCATCTCGGTACATTGAGGTGGTCGGTGAGGATGGTGAGAAAAAGCAGCTAACCATCCCCGTTAAGGTTCTTCGGTATCTCGATTTTATAAAAAGACTGCAGCGCCTTTTCATCACGAAGGAGTCTGCCAAAATGATGAAGTGGCACAAGGAAGGTATAAGGTACAATCCAAAAAAAATCGTACATCCATCGGGAGGGGAAGCATGGAAGTCATTCGATGAAGAATACCCCGAGGAAGCAGCGGAGGCTGGGAATGTCAGAATAGCCATATCAGGTGATGGGTTGAATCCATATGGTATGTCGTCCAATCCATACAGCTGCTGGCCTGTGTTTGTAATTCCGCTCAATCTTCCTCCCGGTGCCCTAATGCAACGGAAGACCATGTTCTTGTCGCTCATCATTCCGGGGCCTGACTACCCGGGGAAGCAATTGGGTGTGTTTATGCAGCCGCTTGTGGATGCTTTGCACCATTCTTGGTACTTTCCGAGGTTGACATACGACCGGGATCTGCAGAGAAATTTCTTGATGAAAGTTTGGTTGCACTATTGCATGCATGACTTTCCCGGCTATGCTCTATTCTGCGGATGGTGTACAAGTGGTAAGATGCCATGCCCAGTGTGATGATGATGTTGTTAGAAACGATGACGCTAGACCATTGGGTGATGATGATGTGGACCCAAACGTCGACGATGCACGGAATGATGGTGAGACCATTGTCAATGAAAATGACATACTTATGCTAGAAAAGTTAAACGAAGACGCTGACGACGAGGAAGAGCCTCCACCTCCGTCGGACAACGAAGATGATATGATTGATAGTGATGATGAGACGGACCGAGAAAGAGGTTACAACAGTGATGATTCATATGGGTTCTAGCAGATGTACGTTTCAAGTATTTTTTCTATAGTTTAGGAATATGCCTTTTTATGCATTTTTATTAATGTGTTTATTATCATGCCTTTTCCTTCATTTCATTAATTTACTAATTGCTTTTTCTCTTTTCAATGCAGGTTCGTGGAACATGGGCAAGGGGAAGGCGGACGGCGTGGGTTTCCTACGCAAGGTCGTCGGCTTCCCTAGTCGGAGTGGTCGAGCACGTAATCCTCCCCCTCGGCTACTTGACGATGACTCCTCACAGGGAGGTCGAGGGAGAGGTGCCCCTAGAGGAGGAGGGGGCGGGGGGAGAGCCTCTAGAGGGCGAGGTGGTGGGGGGAGAGCCACTACAGGGGGTCGCGGCCAGAAAGAGTGCACCCTCACCGACTTAGGGGTCTTGTCTTCGAGACCCTCCTCTAGTGAGGTACCCTCCTCTAGTGAGGTACACTCTAGGGAGGAGGAGGAGGAGGAG
>NC_057797.1:24155939-24158492 GCF_018294505.1 Triticum aestivum | reverse complement strand
AGGAGGAGGTTGGGGAGGGGGAGGCAGGCGAGGAGGAGGGTGGTGGCGGGGATGATGGTGGTGACGGGAAGGGGGTTGACAAGAAGGGGTGGCTGCGTGGTAACGCAAAGCTACCAAAGCAGGTTCCTGCTACTGAGGAGCAGAAGTGGCTCATTGAGCCCACGGGAAAAGAGTAAGTGCCACTTTGTAATAATTTCATTATTTTGCTTGTCACATGCTTATTCCGGTTGTTATTTATTTTGCTTGTCACATGCTAATAGTTCATTCTTTTGCAGCAACTGGATATATTCTAAAGGGGTCCGTATTCCCAACGGCCTCATCACCGTCTTGCTGAAGTTATACTGGCCGGGGTTGTACTGTCCGGATCCAGTCAGGCAGCCGGATCGTCGGGTTTTGGCCACGAGCTGGGACCACTGGGAAGCGGCCCGCCACGCGGACCATGAGACCCATGCCAAGGCCGTGATCACTACTTTCTGGGTGAGTTCTCTTCAGAAGCACAAGTCCATTCTAGTTTCATGAATGATTTAACTCATGGCTTCTTCCATTCTTGTTTCATGCATGATTGTAGAAATTCTATCGAGTTCTTCCGGAGCACAGGGCTAGAGCGGACCAGATCGTGCTGTGCCAATGCAAGAAGAAGGCCCGCCAGATGCAGTACGAGGTGCGCTATGTGGCCATCTCCACATACTACCACGACGTTCTTGGTGTGAAGATGACCAAGGAAGAAGCGCGGAGGATGGGCATTACCTTGGAGAGGCCCGAGTATTTGGCGGTAAGTATAAAAGATTTTTCATTATGCTTTCATATATTATGCTTTCATATATTATGCTTTCATGTATTATGCTTTCATATATTATGCTTTCATATGTAGGTGTGTCCAAATTGGTGTTATGGAAAAGACGAGTCCTGGGCGGCATTGGTGGATCTTTGGTGTGATGAGGCTGGAGCCTGGGCGGCTATGAGAACCAAAAATAAGGCTAACCGAGGGACGGAGGGAGTACATGCTCAAGGAAACCGAAACCACTATCTCCACAAGGCAGTTAATGTATGACTAACCCCATTAAACATTCTTCTTCTTCTATTTACCATCACTTTCTTATGTATGACTAACCTCTGTTTGGTGGTGCAGGAGGAGAAACTGAAGCGGCCGCTCTCAGACATGCAGGCGTGGGAGATCGCCCATACGCGGAAGGACTCCAAGCCTGGCGCGCCCGAGTACTACGGCAAGAAGACCGCGGGGAGGAAGAAGGCCTACTCCGATGCGTATCTGAAGTTACATCCTGACACACCTGACCCCATTGCGGCGCCTCTGGACGACAGGGCGGTGGTGAGCATGGGGCCCAAGGAGCACGGTCGGGAGGCGGTTCTCGATGCTGTGATCACTCCTAGTATCTCCTACACACAGCTTCGTCGGATCGACCCGAGCCTGAGCCAGCGCACGAGCCAGCCAGTGACCAGTGCACAGTCCCTCTTTCAGGAGCAAAATTCTGTAAGTATTTTCCCTCTTATCTTCATTGCTCACTTTATTTTCCGCATTTAGTAGTTTTATGAGTTTCATCATGTCATACCGTAGGCCTACCTGGAGTACACACGACAGGAAACCATGGCGTGGCATAAGAGGCTTTATGAACACCAAGTGCAGAGGGATAGCCAGATGCAGCAGTTTTTTCAGGATATGGCGGCCGGCCTGTCTCCCCAGTTCCCTCCAGCACAATGCCCTCCAGCACAACCAGTGCTGATGAGCTTTGAGGAGTTTGTGGCACAGAACGCTGGCCCCTCGCCGGTTAGTTCATCCCCAATCTATTCACCCAAAGCATGTCATGCCTTTCAACACAGTCATATATCCCGTGCATATGTCTTTTCAACATCCAGGGAACAGGTGGATCTACCGTTGGCGGTGGTCTTCGCAGCACTCCGGAGACACGGAGCCCGACCACTCCGATCCACGGAGGCGGAGGCGGAGGTGGAGGCGGTCTTGGCGGTAGCGCTGCCGCTAGCAGTGACGACCTGGGCTTCGGCCGTCTTGGCGGTGACGACCTCCGTGGTGCTCGATGATCCTTGTGTGTGGTGATGATGCTGGAGATGACTTGTCTGTGGTGATGATCATTTAGATGACTTGTGTGCTTCTCTATATGCTTATGCTTATGTTGGTTGTGATGATGTTCATTTAGAGACTTGTGTGTGATGATGCTTATGCATATATTGTTGTGATGGTGCCGGATGATATGCTGTTCTGTTTTATATGTCTATCCCATCATATATGTGTTGTTATTTGAATTGAATTGATTTGAAAACAAACAGGAAAAAGAAAAAAAAAAAGCAAATGCAAACTATGCCGACGGCCTAGCCGTCGGCATAGGGCTAGTGTGAGCTCCCAGTAGCTGACACGTGGAGCCTATGCCGACGGCTTAGCCGTCGGCTTAGTTTAAAAACTGTGCCGACGGCCGGGCCGTCGGCATAGGTGCCCACGTGTCAGCTACTAGGAGCTCTGTATGAAGGGCTATGCCGACGGCCTGGCCATCGGCTTAGTCGAAAGCTATACCAACGGCCAGG